>NW_027176828.1:632032-673101 GCF_023349555.1 Cebidichthys violaceus
TTTTGAATACAATCATTTAATCAGAGGTGATAAAGTCAGATAATGCACATATATTTCATGTGTATTTTTGAAGGTAATTACAAGTAAACTTCTTCACTATGGTTGGAGGACTTGTATTAAATGCAACAACATTGCTGCGACATGATATCTGGTAATTAAATCAGGTCATTTATCCAAATTATAAGGAAACAAGTTGTTTCCTGACCTATAGTGCTGTCTGGTCATGCGGGTACTTCTGGTTTTATTTGTCCAAGTTTTTGAGCATCTTGTCATTTCATAAACGCGTTTAATTAAATCAGAGATTCACACGAATATCACTTCTTCCACAAGCTTCCACAAGCGCAACTGTGATTTCCAACCCATGAAAATATGGTTGACGTTGTGAAATGATTGCTTGGCTAAGGTGAGAACAAAGATCTTGAGTTAAAATAATAATGTGACGTAACGCAACAATGTATCTACCGTTCATAAATAGTGGACTTTGTTACGTAACCTTCTAAAGGTAAAGGCAGCAGTTGTTTCACACGGGACTCGGACAGCGGTCTCATGGGTGAAAGTCCTATGTACGTTTGACGTATCCACCACAACCCCCACCCGTCTTTGGTGGACTTTCTCGCTTTTTCATACTCATTATTATATCGCTAACCTTTCAACAACCCTCGCTCAACATACTGCGGATGCGTATTGTTTCAGTTTTCAAGTCTCTATCAAGCTGCAGGAGTTAAATGTGTTTTGACGTTACGATTTATAAATATAGTGCTCTGGATTGAAAGCTATGCATTCTGTCCAGGAGAGTCCTCAGAGCTCTTGTGTCCTGTTCTCCATCTCTCTCCTCCTCCCGTTCTGCCGTAAATCTCTTTTTGTTCATATTTTGCTGTCATCCTCGCCGTCTCTTTCCCTCCTCCATCTTCTAGCTCGTCCACCTTCTCCCGTCTCTTTCTCTGTCTTTGAAATGACTTGGAGATGTTACAGATTTCTTCTGTTGTAACTACATTTCATATTTTATGTTCAGTCCAGAATATATTAATGATCTCTCTCTCTCTCCTCTCTCTCTGTCTGTCTCTCTCTCTGTCTTTCTGTCCGTCTCTCTCTCTCTCTCTCCTCTCTCTCTGTGTCTCTCTCTCTCTCTCTGTCTCTCTGTCTCTCTCTCTCTCTCTGTCTCTCTGTCTGTCTCTCTCTCTCTCTCTGTCTCTCTCTCTGTCTCTGTCTGTCTCTCTCTCTCTCCCTCTGTCTCTCTCTCTCTCTCTCTCTCTCTCTCTCTCTGTCTCTCTCTCTCTCTCTCTCTCTCTCCCTCTGTCTCTCTCTCTCTCTCTCTCTCTCTCTCTCTCTGTCTCTCTCTCTGTCTCTGTCTGTCTCTCTCTCTCTCTCTCTGTCTCTCTCTCTGTCTCTGTCTGTCTCTCTCTCTGTCTCTCTCTCTCTCCCTCTGTCTCTCTCGCTCTCTCTCTCTCTCTCTCTCTCTCTCTCTCTCTCTCTCTCTCTCTCTCTCTCTCTCTCTCTCTCCAGGTCATAGAAGGCGTCTTTTGTTGCAGCCCTGCTGAGAAACGAGGAGTGGTTCTTCACTGTGACAGACACTTTTATATTTGATCACAGTGACCTAAACACTTGAAAAATCCTGCTCAATTAAACATCCTCCTCCTCCTCCTCCTCCTCCTCTCAAGCGGCCTCGGTCGGTTCAACTCTCCACCTCCTGAGTGCTCCCAGAGGCGCCTGTTCTACAGAGGCAGAGATGACACCCCAAAACCTCTTCGCCTCAGCCTTGTTACACAACTTGACCCGAGGATAACCGTCAATCCCCCCGAGCGGCACTCATAAGACCGACGCACTCCCACACACAGAGCCCCCCCCCCCCCCCCCCCCTCCTCCCCCTCACCCTCACCCTCCCCCTCCTCCTCCCCCCCCGGCTCCAGGCAGCATGGGAGACGGGAGCTGGGTTTGTCTGAGCCCAGCTGAGTTCACCCAGCTGCAGCAATACAGCGAGTGTGAGTACCCACGTGTCTGAATCGGGGGGGGGGGGGGTTCCATGTTTGGTTGAACTGCGGTGTGGATGATGTGTGTGTGTGTGCGTGCGTGTGTGTGTGCAGCTGATGCTGCTGCAAAGCTGTGTTTGCAGAACCAAATATTGTGGTATTCATGCTATAGTCTTTATGCAACTCAAATTCAAACGACTGTAAGTAGGTTTGAGGTCCCACTAATGACACACAGGTGAACACACACATTCATCATACATTCATTTAGATTCAAGTCCAATCAATTCAAATTGAGATTATTTTGCTTTGCGAGACTTTTTTATTCTTAGTCTTAAGTCATCTATATCATAAGCGTATCATTTCCCATTTTCTATATGCATATATGCGATAGCATTGTAAAACAAGTACCGGAGCAGGATTTCAGGCGGGATATTTGGCATCATATCGTGTTTCCACGTTTTATTTTATTTTTAATGTTTTTTTAGAATGGCAGCTATTAGCCTGCCGGGTGAGCCTCTGCCCTCTAACAACCACATTTGCTAGTCAAAGGAGCGCCGGTCCTCTCGTTCCTGCTGATGACCAGTAGAGTATTAGTCTCTCACGCGAGCTGTTCAGCTGAGGCATTACGCGATCACGTGACATATATATAGACCTGGATGAGGTAGAACCACAACACGTCACACCACATTGTAACACAGTGGTTACCAAAATGATGAATCCTGACTTTATGTGTGTGTGTGTGTGTGTGTGTGGATCTATACTGTGTGTGGGGTTATTTTAAGCGAGCAGGATGTTGTATTATGCAAATGATGTCGTTACTTCGTGCATGAATTCATATTGTTTAGGAAAGAAGCCTGGAGCTTCTTTTTCCTTTTCCAACAGCAACAATAAACCAAACTCATTCTATTTTTCCAGCTTTACTTGGGATGTTGGCAGTTTGCAAAATCAAGATGACGTAGTGGTGGGACAGGAAGTTAAGAGTCCACCTGCAGTGGATGGATGTCTGTGGAAGAGAAGGTCTTCGTTGTAGCTTCTGGAGTCACTCGTTTGTTCGTCCTTTGCCTCCAAGATTACAAACCAGAAGGTCCTTCAGGGAGCTCAGCCCTCAGCCGAGGCCGCTCCGCTCTGGAGTGTTCAAGTTTAATGGGGTCTGAGAACTGGGTTCAGTAGTCTTTCTGTAAACCTGCCGACAAACGAGACTAACTGGAAACGACACCTCCTTGACGGAGGTTAGGGAGGTCAACCGGTTATGCATTCGGTCAATGTGTTAATTTACGCTCCGAACATTAATACATTCACCCGCTCGGCCTAGACGCTGGCCTATCGATCGGTGACCTGATCAAAATGCGGTAATAAAGTTGGACAAAGCCAGCAGAAAAGGAAACAAAAAGTCACGACATTTACACAAAACATTAGAACCGGATGGATATTGAGCTTTGAAATGCAGCGCAGAAGCTCACTGAGTCGTAGAGCAGCGTACCAAAAAAAGAACGCTCTTCCTATATCTCTTATATGTCACGTTCATTTTGTGCTTCTTAATCTTAAATACGACCCTGATTCTTACCAGCTTCATGGGTGTCGGGCTGTAGGAAGCCGTCGTCACACAACTTTTGCTGCTCGCTACTTTTGCTTCGACAGCTTCCAGTGAGTCTTCTCCAGGAGACCCTGCACAGGAATATTCTGGTTTCCTGTCCTCACTCACGCCGCCGTCGCCGTGGTGGAGCAGGGCTTCTGCTTTACGAGCCCCCGGATGGCAGCGGAGACTATAATGGAAACGTGATGAATGTGCACACTGGGGAAGGCCCCTGCAGGGCCGGCACGGTCTCATTTTTACTGATGGTGAGGAGCGGGAAGGACGGGGAAAGGCTCGTCCGTCGCCTGGCCGATCAATCACCGACTTAATGAAGGACGCTGGCTGTGTTGGTCTCTGCAGATAGAAATATGCGAGGGAGCAGTTAGCATCGAGCTAAAGGCCTGGTGTCATTAATAAGACATATAATCAAATGGAACTGAAACAATTAGCTCGTCCATCGATCACAACCATTTCTGTAATTGATTTATCATTTGAAGAGCTGTTTTTTTTCCTTCTCAAATGTCAGGCTGTGATGGTTTTCTTTGTGATAGATGACAGTAAACAGATTGTTGTGTTTTGGACTATGGGACTAAATAAACACAAATAAATTGGGGCTCTGGAAATAGTTTTGGACTTTTCTCCAACCTGTTACACATCATTAATGTAGAAACAAGCAGGCGATTAATTAGTAATGAAAATGATCATTAGCCGAAGCTCTAATATAATCAGTTAGAGCCGAAACGATCTGTTGATGAATTGATTAGTCGATCAAGAGAAACGACTCAACGTTCATTAACGTCTTTTCTGAATCAGTCAGGAAGGTTGAAGTCCATGAAGAACGGGACTTTCACCCAGCAGACCGCTTTCGTCTCCCAAGTGACACCAGAAGTCAACGTTGACGTATTTGTCACTAAATGTTCGTAGTTATTTGAACCCAAACCGCGATCTTTACGCAAATGAATCAAGTAGTTTCTGGACATTTGCAGGTAATCGCACAATTTTTTTTTTTTTAATAAAATGACCTTTCATAAGATGTCGTTTCAAAATAGTGAAAGATACACCATCATTCAAATATTTGTCTTTAATTAATAAGAAACTCAAATATATTAAATGTACAATGATATAAACAGAAAGCAACACATCTGGAAAGCAAGCCAGCAAATGACTTCAAATTTAAAATGATTTATGAAAGTTATAGTTGATTAATTCTCTGTTTATTGATTCATTCTCTAATCATTTCAGCTTTCCTGTAAAGGATTGTTATTTCTTTTGTGAGATAGTAGTGCTGGGGACTCGATCTGACAGTGATTCATGCTCTTCATCCTCTTCATCCTCTTCATGCTCGTGGATCTCTAACTAATTCAGCAGACTGGACGGTCTCAGCGGATGTCCCCAATCACATGTCCCTCATCTTACCTGAGATTGGACTCACCTCTCTCTCTCTCTCTCTCTCTCTCTCTCTCTCTCTCTCTCTCGCTCTCTCTCTCTCTCTCTCTCTCTCTCTCTCCGTCCGTCCGTCCATCCGTCCGTCACCGTGGACATCTAATGCAGGACAGAAATAGGAAGGCATTACGCGCTTGCAAAGCCGCCGAGCACTAAAAATAATGAAGTGCGGTCTCTCGTCCCCTCGTTGATTATGAGAGCTAACGTGATTGGCGGAATCGGGTCTTGAGCGTTCGCCTGCATAAGTGTGCCTTGAGATCTTCTCTCACATTTTGTCCCACTGTAATTGTTTGACAGATGACCGTAGGAGGAGGACGGTACAGTGTGTGTGTGTGTGTGTGTGTGTGTGTGCATATACATGGGTATTTGCATTAGCATGTTAGCAAGTGAGAAAGACACCATGTCCCCTTTTTTTTTTACTTTTGGCTAACAGGGTGACTCACAGGCTCAGCTCCACTGATGCAGCACTTCCTGGTACAGATGAGTATTCATCAGGACATCCGTTAATGAGATGCAGCATGTGTTTGTGGAACATTTTCCACTATGATTATGAAGACGTCTTGTACTCTGTGCTCCTCTGCTGCGAGGTTTTTGTTCAGGAGCGGATCAAAGCGAATGCATTGCAGCGAATGTGATGACACAGTTCTGTCTCTCCCCCCCCCCCCCCCCCTCCTGTCTCCTCCTCACTCAGACTCCACAAAGAAGCTGAAGGATGTGCTGGAGGAGTTTCACGGTGAAGGAGTCCTTTCCAAATACAATCCAGAGCAGGTGGGTCTGCACCACAACCCCCCCCAAACCCCCCCCTCCATTATCCTCCACATGCTTTTATTCTTTTCTGCCGCTTTGATATTTTGTCTCTCTGCACACACACAAACACACACGGCGTGACGTTACCGGATGGTTGGTTAGGTTCCTCTGATTCAGTGTCAGTGTGATATCAATCACCAGAAACGCTTAGTCATTCCCCCCCCCCCCCCCCCCCCCCCCCTCCTCCCTGGAGAGAAGCTGTGCTGGAGACACACCCTCAGCATCAACTGTGGCGCCTGACGTCAGCAGACCCGCTCCCAGCTGTGCAGTTAAGACGGACTTTGGACGGTGTGTCCCTAATTTGTTTTTTTTTGTCAGTTTTAACTCCAGCACATTTACCCGCCTCTCATCCGCGATGTCTCTGCCGAGCGCTTGCAGACGGAACGATTAACTGCCAGTTGACCTATTTTATTTTCTGTGCTATTTTTTTTTTTCTTCTGATCCTGCGTGAAATATTCAAGGGATGTGTTGAGAGCAGATTAATCAACTTTTTTTCTGACTCACTTTTGTGTCTTCGTCGTCTCATAGTGTAAAGGTATTTCTGCCGGGAGCAGTTTGACACTTTTTTTGGCAGCGGCCTGTGGAGAAATACTCCATAAACTTTACACTCAAAGACCAATTTGACCGTTGTTTTTGATTTTCATTGGCATTAATGAAAGTAAATAATAACTAACTATTAGTGGACTTACTGCTTGTTGTACTTGTTATTATCAGGCGGCAACTTCCGGTTCTGCCGAGTGAAGCCGATGCTGAAGTGTGTTAAAGCTGCATTCTCTCTAGTGTCCACCAGGGGGCGACTCCTCTGGTTGTATAGAAGTCTAGTCTAAAATGACTCTACTTCTCTCTTGATTTATTCCCTCAGTAAACATTGTAAACATGAGTTTATGGTCTCAATCTCTAGTTTACAGTCTTCTTCAATACAGCATGATGTTCATTTAGTACATTATGGTCCATTTAGAGTCAAACAGACCAGAAAGCAGGGGATGATTTAGGGGGCGGGGCTTACTGTGATAGTGTTTTGAGGCTGTATTCACATTCACATGTGTCCGATTGATGACGCCCAGACATCCGACTCCTCCCCCACAGTATTGGCGCCGTGTCTACACATGCATATGAATTTTAATAATAACGACCGTTATCGTATCCCAGGATTCGTTTATTCCTCCTCCCGGCATCTCGGCCTCCTTTTTTTCCATCCATGTGTTATACTTTCCCCTTTCTTCGCCTCCTCTCTTCCTCTTCCTCTTCACTCTTCTTCACCACCTCTTCGTGATGACATGACTAACAGGCCGCCTGGACTCCGGGCGCCAAATGAACCAGACTTAATGTTCATGTGGTCTTACTGAGACTATCACCTGGCGCCACGGTGACCACTGTGGCCCTGTGCCATCCATCAGTGTGTGTGTGTGTGTGTGGGTGTGTGGGTGTGTGGGTGTGTGTGTGTGGGTGTGGGTGACTCATCAGTCCCTTGTGCCAGCTGTAGTGGAATCTACTCGAGACAGAAGAAGACTATGAACTCTACTTCATACTTTCATTTAGCTTCTTTTTTTTCTTTTTTTTTTAGCCAATGTGTGGCTCTGCCTTTTCTGAAGGATTTAAAAGTTTTAAAACCACAAAAAAAAAACAATGATTGACACTTTTAGCTGTCGTGTCGGCTTTTTTCTTTATCGAACAGAGCAGCAGACAAACGGCAGCATCACGATGACGGACGAGTGACAGCGGCTCTACGTTACACCCGCAGGGTTTCCCTCCACCGCGGTTAAAGACTTCGTCAGACTTGACGAATTATCCCAGCCATTTAGCTGCACTTTGTTTTTGTTGCATAATTTATGATGTCACATAAAAAAAGTCTTAATTTAGTGTCACATTAAACAACAACCTGTCAATATAAGGCAGTTTAAATGTTTAAATGGTTGCTTTGTGACATAAGAGCCGGGAAACGTTTATCATGAGGGGAGCAACACACGAAATAAATCAATAATATTAAACAAAGATAAACCTAGAAACAAGCAAATATGTGAAGTAGTAAGTGTTTGTTTATTTACAATTAAAAAGATAAAATGAAAACACAAAAATCTATGTAAAAATCGAATTATAAAAATGCATTATTTTGTTATTACCGACCGTCTCTGTATATTTTTTTATTACATTTATTATTATGTTCCCGTACAGCTGAACTGCATTCTCAACTACATTTCGAGGGAAAAGTGTTTTCCACAGGATTACACTCGCAGTTTGAAACATGTGCTTAATGTTGCGAATTAAGAACAAAGAGCTACAAAACTACTGAGTTTAAATCCGTCTCCTGGTGCCCCCCCCCCCCCCCCCCCCCCCCCCCCCTTTTCACGATGCATTTTTAGGGGACAGGCCTTTTTGTTTCACCTGCCTTTCTGACAGCCCCGCCCTGAGAGAAAGATGAAATGAAGCGTGTAAATGTGTCACAGCCGCCCTTGGGGACATATTTACAGATTGGCAGCGTTGACGGGGGAAGATGGTCGTGGGTTGGACTCTGTGGTCGACGTGTTTTCCAGAAGGAGGAGAATTCCTCAAATGCATCGTTTCACGACGTCATAGTGTGTGTAGAGTAGTTTGCGAAAATGCTGCCGAGCTTCTCGATGCACAGAAAAAATGAAAGCCTCGCGGGTTGTTTGGCCAAATAAGGAGACGAGAGCGATGTGAACGATGCCTCGGCCGGCTTCGGGAGCTCTCGGTGGGTGGGGGGGGGGGGTGTAGGTCAACACTGGGGGGAGGATGGGGGAGGATACAGAAGCACATTAGAAGCATATTTCCACCAAGTCCTGACGTGCAAAAAGGGGATCCGCTTCACTTTGTCCTATTTTGGTGTGAAAGCAAATGATCCCGGAGGAGGCGAAAGCGGTTTAGTTTTGCTCGTGCTGCGCTCTCATTATGTTTGCTTAGTTTATTTGCATTCAGGGTTCTGGAGGAGATGAGACGGGCCGAGACTCCCAGCGCTGAGCCAGGCGAGGTCCGAGATGCTGATGGCAGTGAAAACACAGCAGCAGAATGTGTGACTTATGATACGAGGATCCCTGGTGGAGCTAATCATATTAAATGTATAAATATCTCCATGTGATTACTTTTTACGAACAAAATATTAGTGTTTTTTTAATGGTGTCGCAGTTGACTCCTACAAGATGCACAACAAGCGATTAATTTTAATATAATGAACAGAAGGGATGAAACGATATTGTTACTGTACACGGTGCTGTGGGTTTCTCCGTCCACCATGATAAGCAAGCGCCAGGCAGCATTTACTTCACTTTTGTTTGAATTGTCTAGAGAAAGTGCAACGGAGCGCTCGCTGATTCCGATCTTCATGTCCGACGTGTCGCGTTTGAGCTTTGACAATGAATGAGTGACGTCAGTAAGTCGACATGCACAATACCAGGATCTGGATGTCATTAGTTACATTTGACAAAGCAGGCGGATCCTGGTTGAATTTGAATTACATTTTTTTCGGGCGCAGACCCCCCCCCCCCCCCCCCCCCCGTGGCCTTTACCTGCAGAATTGTATTCAAAGAGACGTGTGCCAATAAGGGAGCGACTCAAAATGACCACAAAGAAACATCAAAGAGACCAAAACAACCACAAAGAGACACAAAACAACTACAAAGAGACCAAAACAACCACAAAGCAACTACAAAGAGACTCAAAATGATCACAAAATTACCTCAAAGAGACCAAAACAACCACAAAGAGACCAAAACAACCACAAAGAGACACAAAGCAACTACAAAGAGACTCAAAATGATCACAAAATTACCTCAAAGAGACCAAAACAACCACAAAGAGACCAAAACAACCACAAAGAGACACAAAGCAACTACAAAGAGACTCAAAATGATCACAAAAAGATACAAAATGACTACAAAGAGACACAAAACAGCCTCAAAGAGAAACAAAACAGGTCCAAAGAGACTCCCAACGGCTATGAAAAGGGGAAAAACAACCTCAAGGAGACACAAAATTACCAAAATGACAACTTCAAAAAGATACAAAACTGCAAACAGACACAAAACGGCGACAGAAAGAGGCTAAACGGCCTCTTGCATGTCTGTGCCCAGCGTCTCATAATAAACCCATGATTGCACTTATGCTTGTTTCATTAATCACCTTTAATTCGACTTCAGCATGTGGTCAAGATCGCCTTGGACGACTTTTTAAGCGGTCGATTTGTACAGCCGGATATCTTCGTGCTGCGACTGAGCGACTGCAGCACAGCGAGACCCAAACAGTCACCTGCAGGAGTGAGCGGCAGCAGAACCAGTGTGGTTCTGCAACGCTAACCACCACCACCACCAGAGACGCACTGTCGCTAACCCCTTCTCTTCTTCTACCCTCACGCTTTCCTCATTCCTCTTTCTTTCCTCCCTCTCCTCCTCCCTCGTCCCGACCGTAAAAAACAGAAGCAAGACGTTCTCAACCAAGTAAGCCTTCAGCCGCGCGGGCTCTGCATGCTGTGTGGTGTCTGTGTCGGCAGACTGCATGCACATTCTGTCCACTAACACGACATAACCTCATCCCCACCCCGCCGCAGACGGTCTGCTGCCATCTGAAAAAGGAAAAGGGCCAAAGGTCGTTGAGTTGGGTGGAGTGCTGCTATGCACCCACTACATGGCTGAGGGTTGGGGGGGGGGGGTTGGAGGTAATGGAAGGAGCTGAGGAATCTTGATATGACTTGTTTTGCTGTCTATTGTGCTTTTTGTTCGCTGTTTTCTTTTTTAAAGCCATCAGACCGCCAAGAGGTTTTAATCTGGATGCAGCTTCCAGCACCTCCAGTCCGCCCTTTTTAACCCTTAAAGTGATTTTTTTTGTTTTTCTGTGGTGGTCAGTCGACCGGTCTGGCCTTTTCAGTTTAAAGGTCAACGTCTAGCGGCCTTAACGCGCCGTTATTCTTGCTTTTTGTTTGACATGCTCACACGTCAGGATGTCTTTTAGAGTTGCTGAATTTTCGGAGCTTTCACGCTGCGAACAAAAAGGCACCAACCTGATCACGACGTGTGAAACGGACGTATCGGAAAATGTACAGTATCTGAATCAAGACAGCTCAGACCACATCCAACTCCTTCAGTTCTTACCTTTCACAATAAAAGCCCTAGACACTGGGTAACACCTGACAGCAGCTCAGAGGGTACAGCAGGTTACCCCTGTAGTTTTGATGCAAAATATTCACAGATGTGTATTTTCATGCTGTTTATTCGTCTTGCTATTGAAAGTGTTTCTCTTTAGTGGCTTTGAAACCATGTTGTCTCTCAGCTGGTACTCCCACATCATCCCAAAATCAAGGCTGCAGACCTTCATTCACTTCAATGGAAGTCCATCACATTTGTCGTCGTCGTAACAAATGACTAAACTTCACTCATAAGTGTTCCTCAGTAATTGTGTTTAACCTATTTGTTCTTTCCACCACCCCCCCTCCCCTCCATGCAGCCCATTGATTATGAGGGCTTCCAGCTCTTCATGGCCACTTACCTGGAGAATGACATCCCAGAGGAGCTGTGTCAGCACCTCTTCACCTCCTTCAAGAGCAAGACGGGAGGATGCTCTCCCGATCCGTCCCGCGCAGGAACGAGCTTACTGGGTAAGGCCTTTTTTTTTTTTGTTCTTAGAGACGCCGCTGATCACGCCGTTCACAGACCTGTTGGACGGTCTTGTTCTGAACTCAAAACGTCAGGCCGGTCTTTTCCTGGAGATAATCCACAAAGACAAGCAGCTCAATGTCAGGATGTTGAACACAATCTGACACAAGGGAGATGAAAACCATCCCGTCAACGTGGGATTAATAGGCACATTAATACAAGTAGAGGAAATGGGGCACTTTGGCAAAAGACCCAATTTTCTTGGTTTTGGTAGGAAATCTTTAAAAGCATGCCTCACCCAGGATGTCCTGAAACAGACTTGGCCTCTTACTGACCTGATACCGACGCATCTGTACGAGATCTATCTCTGATGTAAACCCATCTGTGTCAGAATCAGACGGGAAAGAACAACTGAGGCAGTACAAAGAGCGAGACAGTCCAAACACAGGACTATCACTCATGGAGACCGCTCTTCCGTGTCCCGCGTTAAAACCAGGTTTAACATTGACTTCTTTTACAGCTGTTTTATTACGTAACTTCTTTTTTTTACGAGCACCAATTTACGTGACTTCCGTACTCATCTTACGTAACAAACGTACATATTTTAACCCCAACTACCATCTCTTTCCAAACCTAACCGAGCGGTAAAGTTGGCAGCCACAGCTGTGGAGTTCAGGAACAACAACATGAAAGCATTTGAGCAGTTGAGCCTTGATCGTACGTGTTTGTTTTTTTTTGTTTTGGTTTTCTTACTTCTTAACACAAGAGACGATCACACGGACTTTAATCATGCCGCATCGTCTCTTTTCCAAATGAGTGGACATTTCATACATTTCTTTGCAGCAAAATGTAAAAAAAAACAAACCCCAGAAATATTCACCAAACGCTGACTCCACTGACCGGTGAACCTTCCGATCATCTGCTCCAGGTGTAAACCTCGTCTGCCTCCATCCCGTCCATGCGAGTGCGGCGTGGGCCGGAGTCCTCACTGCGGAGCAGCTGAGGAGACAGATGGACGGTTGAATTAGAAAATCTATTTCTGTGGCAAAAAAAACAAACACTCAGAGGGGCTAAAGGTTCAGAGAGCTCGCAGAGCTTCATGTGTGACGCCCCAGCTTTCACTCTCTGTGCCACCGTTCTTCTTCTTCTTCTTCTTCTTCTTCTTCTTCTTCTTCTTCTTCTGTCTTCAGTAAGGTTTATCTGATGACTGCAGGAATGGCAGTAAACACATCTTTCCCTGACTGCTGCCCCGTGTAGCCTAAAATTCTTCAGGGCGTCTTCAAAGATGAATGGTGCCCTGTGGTGTTGCCTTGAAAACAAACAAAAGTTACTTCTGCGTTCAGTGTTATTCCCCAAAATCCAGCCAGTTTTAGTGCTGTAATATTTTCATTAGCGACTACTGCGATTAGTTAGACTAATTAGTTGTCGTGTCCATGTTAAAGGAATATTTCACCCTTAAAATGGCCATTTTACATATCAATTGTTCACCTTGATGTCGAGAAGAAAACTCATAAAATGGCCAAAACATGCAGCATAATCCAAGTTTCATTCATGCAGTCGTACGCTCACTACTTCTCAAACACATTGCTGTAAAACCTTCAGGCTCGCAGCGCTTGAGACTGTTTAAAATAGTCAGGCTTTAGTGAAGACGCATGTGTTTGGGGAGCAGTGTTCGTATGACTGGATAAATTAGACTTACAGTTTGTAAATCGATGTTTTGATATAGTTTAGTATAGTCCCCCCCCCCCCCCCCATTTAGTCTCTGGATTTTCTGGTGAAGTATTCCTTTAAGTTATCTTCAAATTGTGCCTAAAACCTGAAGAACTAATCATATAATTATATATGTAGATATTCTCATGGCAGACGGGGATTATTCTGCTCGGCTTTGATCCATGCGGGCAGAAGCAAAAGTACACATGGAGGCAGGTAAACGAACACGTCGCAGCTGCTTGTTGGCGCATAAGTAATGATAAAAAGCAGGTATTTCGTGAGCTGTGACACGCCGTGTGTCATCGTCATAACTGACGAGGAAAAAATAATGAATGAAAGAGTTGGTGTGACTCCTGCTGCTGCTGCTGCTGCTGCAGGACTCACGCAGCCTGCACTGCCACCTGGTGGCAATCTTTGATAACATGACATGAGTCAGTCTGGATGGAGCTGGATTCTGGACTGATTGAATCCGTCAGTATCTTCAGATGACCGTTGAGATGTAGATTTATGTTTTTGTGTCTGAAGTCAGATGAAGGAGATAAAGGGAACAATACTGACACCAATTATGCCGCCTTAATGTTTCACTATATGTAACTATATGTGTCCTGCTCCCTAATACCATAATAAATGCAATTATGTCCACTAATTGACATCAAAGATCCAAACCAGGGCTGTTAAATTGTCATACTATGGATGGGCTGCACCAAAAAGGATATTATATTATTATTATTATTTTAAGAGTCCATTCAAACCTCTCTTTAGACGTGAGTTTAGTTTTTTTGCTCTTAACCTTGATGTTCCAGAGACTTAAACTGTGATCCAGCGTTAACTTTAAACGTACACTTGAAAGTTAAGGGACGGCCTCAACCCAGTCTACCGGTTCTGGAGCTGAACAGGACGATTGGACCAACAGTTCGGGTCTTTTGAAAAAGTGTCATATTTACTGTGCTGGTTTTTTTCTATTGTTTTCTCATATTGCTTCATTAATTCGTGCAACAAGTTTTTTTTATCAAAAGAGGAGATATTGGAGGTTTTCTGCTGAGTCATCATGAGTAACGTCAGGCTAACTAAATTATGTTAAAGTTACCCCCCCCCCCCCCCTCTGTTATAGCTGATTTATTAAGTCCTAACAGAACACACAGTTAAACTCATTTATTTTCATTTGGGTGGCAAATATTTTGATTACATTTTTATTAAATCTTAGAATTACTGAACGGAGATTTGTTTTTTTAATCGTGCAACACAACTCGGCTTTATTTAAAACCTACATTTACTCCTTTTAAACCTGGCTTTGCTGAACTCTGATTATAACTACTCTTATATTATATTACAATTATTAATATATAAATGTTATCTATTAGGTGATTGTGTCTTATATTATTATTATGAGTGTCATGAGGTATTAAGACATATACTTGGCGTTTTTGCACTGCACTCATTCTTGCTGCGTCTGCTGCTGTCTCCCCCCCCCCCTCAAACAATGACTGACCGCAGAAGCCCGCTCCATTGACGCAGGCATCTCTATTCAGACCGAAGTGGCCTGTGCCCCCATTACAGGTACTGCAGCAGGCGGAGTAGCCCGCACCATCGGGGTGATGTCATCTTAATGGGACGAGGGCCCTGCTGGCCATGACCTCCTGCTCCCCTCGTGTTGTTGTTGTTGTTGTTGTTGTTGTTGTTGTTGGGCTCTGGTTGTGTCGATGTGAGTTCATGGTATTTTGCCTGTGGATCAGTGGAGGACTTTGTGAGTGGTGTTTGTGGAAGGTTTGAAGGCAGTGTTGTCATTTCCTCTGCTCCCTGTCTGCATCCCGAGTCTGTTTTGGATCGTTGTCGTCACGTTTTACAACACGCAGTATTTGTTAACGCTCCTACTTTCCACCTCCGCTCTCTGTGCGCGAAGCATCCTCAGCTCATTTGTCCTCGTCTTTGTCTCCCTCCGCCTCTTTTTTTGTGTCGTCCCTCCAGGGATGAACGGGAAAAGCATCCTGTCTGCCATGGGCCGGCACACACCGGAGCCGTCCGGCACGGCGGGCTCGGCGGCCGCCACCTCCCCTTGCTCCTCTCGCTCCTCCTCGCAGCGCTCGGGGACGGGGGCCCACACGCCGGGGGGGCCCCACCGATCGCCCTGCACCCAGGTCAAAACCTCAGAGGGCAGCGGCAACGCCCTGACCCCCAACGCCGGTCCCGCCAGGTCGCCGGTGTCCCCCAAACTTTCCCCAGGTGAGATTGACCGCAAGACTTTAAACGTGATAGAAGTCACCGAAAGACACGAACAAATGTTTCTGATGAAGTTGGAATGAAAACAAAGTGTGTCTGTAAAAAAAGACACACAAAAACAGTTGGCTTTAGATAATGCCTCATTTGCATATTTAAACATAACATTTCAGAAATTCAGTCTTGATGCGAGAAATCAACTGGAAAAGTTCCATGATGATGTATATTAGTTAGAAGTGTCTTAAAACTGTATGTATTTTTATAAAACATATCTTTAATCTTTTGTTATGGTGAATATGGTGAAAATAGATTTTTCTTTTAATGGCTGTGACAGTATTTCCTGATTTATGGAGTGATTCAGAAACATTATCCAAAACTCCGTCTGTAAAAACCTCCGACTCTAATATGTCAACAAAATGAAACGAGAAGTTCACATTTCTGTTTTGGAAACATGCAAATTAGCACATAATTAATAAGATACTGCCTCATTTGCATATTTAAACATTTAAACATTTCAGAAAAATTGTCTTAATGTCAGTAATCATCTTGGGATGTTTCATGGTGATATCTGTTAGTTGAATGTTTTTAGTAACAACGTTTTCATTTTTTTTTACATTTAATTGCGCTCTACTGGCGATCTGATGTGAATATAGTTAATATTGACGTGATTTTTTAAACTCTGTCACATATATTGTTCCATTTTTGTATGTTGTGCCACTAAATATTGTTACACCCAAAAACTTAGGACCATCTTAAACGAAGAAACGTCTCCTGTGGAGTCCTGCCGTCCCCAGTAAACAGTTACTTCTTGGGCTTTCTGCCAGTGATTAGTGAAATATATCTGATTTTTTAAAAAAAAGTCCATGTTTGCACGGTCAAGTCAGGACATCTGAGCTCATCTCCTCATGTCTGCTCCCTTTTTTTTTAAAAAGCAGCACAAGTAAAGATAAACAGCACGCGAAAAGTGTTAAAACTGTGTTTATGATGCTGCTAATCCTGTTATGACTTTTCACATTGTTTACACCCGTCACATGACGCCGTGTTGTTTTGCTCAGCGGTATGCGGCGTCTCCGTCTCCGTCTGTGAATAGTGCTTTTTGTCAATTCGTTATCCGTTCATTTTCACCACAGAACGGAGTGGAAAGACGCGAGCATTGCGTTGAACACCTTTTTGCGTTGTGCGTCAACAGAGAGGAGCCACTCCGAGAAGCATTTGTCACTGCGGAGGAGCCCGTCGCCCCAGAAAGGCCCCCCCCTGCCGTCGCCCCAGGTGGTTTTTCTCAAGGACATCGTCTGCTACCTTTCCCTGCTGGAGAGGGGGACGCCGGAGGACAAGCTGGAGTGTGAGTGACGGGGATGGGGGACGCAGACGGAGGGTCAGCTCCTCTGGGAGGGGGGGGGGGGGGGGGTTCAGCTGTCTGTGTATATGTGCCTCATGTCAGCTCAGGTTAACAGCAAGAGTAACAAGGCTGTTCCCTGTTTCCCCGGGTCCTCAGGTACCCACACAGAACAGTGTGGCATGCTTAAGCCCTGCCGTGCCCAGTTGACTTCTTTACTGTCTGATGCTATATCGGTGCACGGCGACAAGACGGCTAATCTCTGTTAACTGGCGCCCAACGCTTTGCCTACAGAAGTAGCCCGCTCCGGCTTCTTTAACCCTGTGGCCATTTGGAGAGAGTCCAAGAACAAATGTCTCGGTCACCAGTTATCCCACGGTACCCGAGTCATCACGGGATCTCTGTTCTCTCCATTCCCTCTAGTCATGTTCCGGCTGTACGACACAGACGGGAACGGGGTTCTGGACAGCTCGGTGAGTGTCTCCTCTCTCTCTCTCTCTCTCTCTCTCTCCCCCCCCCCCCCTCTCTTCATCTTTCTCTCGGTGTCTTGTCTCTCTCTCTTTGCCCTTTGCACACAGCAGCTCTAAGAATAGACACCCGAGCTCTCGGTGACAGCGGTCGTGTTTACACGAGATCATTTGTAACCTGCTGTTCAGTTTAATATTCTGCCACGAGCTGAAGTGCTTACATGAGCGAACATTTTCTCCTGTGAATGTGTTGTACAGTATATGCAGGGAAATGCATGGACATGGGCCCCCCCAGACTTTATAGCTGTTTAGCCTCTTTCTGTTGTGTTTTTGCATCTTTGTAGTTGTTTCATGTCTCTTTGTAGTTGTTTTGAGTCTCTTTGTAGCTGCTTTGTGATTGTTCTGCATCTCTTTGTAGTTGTTTTGATCTCTTTGTAGTCTCTTTCTTTCTTTTTGTAGTTGTTCTGTGTTTCTTTGTGATTGTTCTGCATCTCTTTGTAGTTGTTTTGATCTCTTTGTAGTCTCTTTCTTTCTTTTTGTAGTTGTTCTGTGTTTCTTTGTGATTGTTCTGCATCTCTTTGTAGTTGTTTTGATCTCTTTGTAGTCTCTTTCTTTCTTTTTGTAGTTGTTCTGTGTTTCTTTGTGATTGTTCTGCATCTCTTTGTAGTTGTTTTGATCTCTTTGTAGTCTCTTTCTTTCTTTTTGTAGTTGTTCTGTGTTTCTTTGTGGTTATTCTGAGTCTCTTCCTAATTGGTACGCCTCTCTTTGAGTGCATCCAAAGCATAGGCTGCATGTCAGACAGTGTAACAGGGGGGCTCATTAGTGTGTATTATTAGTTTTTTATTTTATTCATTTATTAGTCATTTACTCATAGACTTCTATGCAATCAGACTTCTTTTGGAGTCGCCCAAAAACTTATAGCATTTCTCTTGCCTGCCGTCTATGTTTGAAGTGTATGAGAGTTGATTATGTTCAGCAGGAGGTGAGGCTAGGTTCTCTTTGTGCGAATCTCTCTTTTCGTAGGAGCTGGATCGCATCATCAATCAGATGGTGCATGTGGCAGAGTATCTGGAGTGGGATTCAACAGAACTGCGACCGGTGAGCAAACACACTCTCCAGTTCTATAAGGTCTGAGGCAAAAGAGGAACGTAAATAAACAGGCCCCTCTGTGGAGGTTTGATCATTACTCACTCAAACGTAATGAAACGTAGAGAGGCATCCAGCTCGTGGATTTGAGCTTTTAAGAAGAAGAAAGACATGATGAATACGTTCAAAAGTCTATTATTGGCATTTGGCAACGAAATTCACACCAAAAATGGTGAAACTGAAAACACAAATTTTACACATTTTATAAAAAAAGAATATGAAACCCTGAGTACCTCCACCATAAATCAACAGTTAAAATACGTGGTAGTGTATCGGTCTCATTCATTGTTTGTATAGCAGGGACAATTCACAATGCGTACAAAAATAGACCAATATGGCCCATAATATTATTGATAAGGAGCATAAATAACTAGGATGTAAAACGAAATGCCAGACTGATCCTGTTCATCTCCTTTTTAAAGAATTCTGATAAAACTGCCCTGTTATTATTATTATTACTGCACCAGATAAACCCTAAAGAGAAGGAGTCTAGTCTGTTTGTCTCTACCTACTAATAAGCCTTATGGAACATTGTTTAAAACCATTTTTAATAGTCATAAGAGTCCTGTTTTCATCCGTAGTGAGTCGTAGGCCGGTGACTGACTTTGGTTTTAAGGACGATTTCTGTCTCTGTCACTTTAGATACTGAAGGAAATGATGGAGGAGATCGATTACGACAGAGACGGGACGGTGACGCTGGAGGAGTGGATCAGAGGAGGCCTCACCACCATCCCTTTACTGGTCCTGCTGGGCATGGAAACGGTACGCATCTCTTTCACCCGCTACACCTCTGGAATACATGTTTCCTGTGTGTCAAAAGACGTCTTTAAACAACAGTTTCATTTAGGTCTGTGAGGGTGTGGGACAGTTTTTACAGTTGCGCATGCCGGGTCAGGGTTTTTTTTTTTTTTGTTAATTCGAGAGTCCTCAATAGACGAGCCGCCGAAAGGACAGTTTTGACTTCTTCTTCCGTCCCTTGTTGTCTCCTCCTAGAACGTACAGGAAGACGGGCAGCACGTGTGGCGTCTGAAGCACTTCAACAAGCCAGCCTACTGTAACTACTGCCACACCATGCTGCTCGGAGTTCGCAAGCAGGGCCTCTGCTGCTCATGTGAGTCCTTCTCTAACTCCGTCCGTTCCTCCTCCAATCTCCGGCTGCATCTGACTTCAAATGTGTCGTGCCTGAGTGCCTCCGAGTCAATGTTGTTGTTGGGTTGTTTTTTTTTTTCCCCCAATTTAAAAAGTCCTCGCAGTCATCATTAAAAGAACATTAACGGCGTCACGGCGTGTCATTTCGCTCGCGATTGAATCCTGCAGGGGAGCAGTTCTCGAAGGCCGATGTCGTATTGGAATTATCTCTAATGTGCTAAACATTTTTTGTGTTTTATGAAATCCCCTGCAAGCCTTGTTTTGTAGTTAAGATGAGACGGGGCCGATACGCGCCAGACGTTTAATAGAACGTTTGAATATCGACTGCGGTTCACAAACTGTTGTCTCTGTCGTTGTTGTTGTCCCCACAGTATGCAAGTACACGGTGCACGAGCGCTGTGTGTCCAAAGACATCGCTGCCTGCATCAGCACCTACGCCAAGTCACGAAGACACACCAACGTGAGTACGGACGCCGCAATGAAAGGGTTCATTCTGCGGCGTGAAACGCCCGCGGCGGCGATAACGGCAAGCGGTGAAGCTGCGGGGTACCGAGACGCTGAACACTGAACCCGTCTGTTTAAGCAGATTAAAATTGGCCGCCGAGGATCATGGGACGGTCTGCGAGGTCGTGCGAGGCTTCTGATCAAAGTCGATATCCTCTTGTGCGAGGCGAGCTCTGTGGAGTCGTTTCTCCGGCTCAGGGCGCTTGCTTGATTACGTGTCTGCAGGGCTTTGAATTCTGGGTATTTCTTCCTTTCTTTCTTCCTTTTTCAGGCTATGCAGCATGTTTGGATGGAGGGTAACTCTCCCACCAAGTGCGACCGCTGTCACAGAAGCATCAAGTGTTACCAGGGCCTGACGGGCCTGCACTGCGTCTGGTGCCAGATCACCGTGAGTCGCTGCCTTACGTAGACACTGATAACTCTCACCAGGTTACGCTTCAATCTGCAGCGGACATATTCTGTAATAACCAGTAGAAAAACACTGTGAGTCCGCCGTAGTCTCTGTGATTTATTGGAGTATTTTTTTTCCTACGGTTTATCCTTCTTTAAGTGCATTGTGTTCACGAAGGTTATGGCCATTATAAAGTCTCCTGTTTACACTACGCTGTCAGTTTATTAGGTACGCGTAGCTCAAAACTACTGCAGCCTAATTCTAAAAATTCTCTAATGTGCATTTTTTTTCTTTTAAGCTGTTATAGAGAGGTGTTACTGACACGTGTTTCTGTTATTTTGTCCGACAGAAACGCCTAAAAACAAACGACAGCCTCCAAAAAAGACAGGAGGACTGTTTTATTAGACTGCGTTAGTTTTAGTCAGGTGTAACTTAAAATAAACCAAACCCCACATGTTGAGCCTAAACTCTGTTGGTTTACTTTATATGGATCAGCCTTTTGTCCCCACAATGTAGTGTGTGAGGAACTCCTATGTCCCCACAATCACTGAGTGTACTCCCCTCTGTACGGATTACGCTGCAGTGCTCTTTAACTCCACTAGATGTCACCGCTGACTTGGAGTTTGCTCACCGTCAATCCTGCTGAGAAAACTCTCAAAAAGCACACAGCAGTCTTTGTCATTTCATGAAAATGATTCTGCATAGAAATACTTTTCTTGAATTGCTACTCTACGGTCTGTCTGATCATCTGCGTTTACCTTCAGCACAAACAACCTCCAGCAGTAAAGCGTGTCCTACCGGTCGTGTTGCGATACACCGAGTCTCGCAGATGGATTCACGCCCACACTTCTTATGTTTCTGCCTCTGCTCTCCTCCGTACAGCTCCATAATAAGTGTGCATCTAATGTGAAGCCGGAGTGTGATGGAGGAGCCCTGAGGGACCACACTCTGTTGCCCTCGTACATCTGCCCCGTCGTCTTGGTGAGGTTGCTTTTCGTCCATCTCTGCAAGCTCGGCGGCGATCCGGACTGTACACAAAAAAAAAAAATTATAACGACACCAATTTAAATTGTTGGCCACATTCTGAGCAACGTTGAAATATGTTGACGAGTGGAAAGTTGCTATAAATAGCCTCAATTCAACGGATGTCCTCCATCAAGTCATGTCATACTCATCTTTACCAAACACCTGCCTCAATTTCACACTCAGTGATGATTCTATTTACGTTTTTTTTTTTGCCGTCTGACTTCTCAATTTTTTCCCCCCACAAATACCTCATTTGACAAGCCGATTTATATGCATGTTATCCGTATTCGCAGTGGGCATTTCAGACATTAACACAAGGCCCGTGCACCTGCAGAACGTTTGCACCTCGTCTGATTTATGAAGAGAGAGCTCACGCGTGGACGTTTCATGAATCCAAATGTTTGTGACATTGTCTTCCTCCCTTCTCAGGACCGTCATTCTGTGGTGAAGCGTGGGGAGGGGGAGTCGCCGCCCAGCACCAGCCCCGATGACATCAATCAGACTTTCAAATTCTCCCCTGGAGACGGACAGCCACTGCAGGTATGTCCAGCGTCTGGTTGTTGAGGTGAACACACACAAAAAGGCCGGCTAGCAGATGCCTGAGGCTGTTTTTCCTTCCTGTCTCCAGATCACCCCTCTCCCAGGGACTCACCCGCTCCTGGTCCTGGTCAATCCCAAGAGTGGAGGAAGACAGGGGGAGCGGTAGGTTCCCACCACCCACAGACCATCTGGTCAGGTGGTCTGGGTTTTTTTTTTTACATTCACTGCAATGTCATGTATGGAGACCATGCATACAGGTTCTAGATGCTGATGAGAGCCATCATCAGATGTCATAAGCACTCTTTACGTTTTAATATTCTCGATGAAATCTGGGAGTGTAATGTAGTTATTGGTCGGTTTTTGATTTTTAAACATGAGATTTTTCGTGTAATTCAGGTCAAAAATATCAATTAAGATTTATCACCATTAACTTTATATGTTAATAGTTTATTTTCTGATTTTCTTTAATCTCTTTGTGTTCCATGTCCATTCCTTTGAGCGTCTACGTTTCAGTCTTTCTTCTTTTTTGTTACATTTGAAGAGTTTAGATTTCACTTTCCATTTAAAATTGGCGTTTCACAAAATCCATTTGTCATTTCAGCGTCAATCTAATTAGAACTATCAGCATCCTTCTTCGATTTACCGTTTTAATTGTGGTTGATTTGGTACGACATATAATAATAGTTTATTCGCCGCTTTCTTTTTCCATTTTAAATATAAAAAAAAAAGATGCTTTCTACGCTCACATTAGTCATGTGTTCATTGACTCTGGGTTGTGAGCTTTAAATACGGTGTTCAGCTGAAGCACAGGGTCTACCTGTGGAGGAAACCGCCTACAGGACCCGCGTACAGCATCATTAGAGGACTAATGGGCCACGATGTTTCCATTCAGCACCCTTCAGTGCACTGAGCATGTTCCCTGCATGCTGTAATGTAAAGAAGACGAGGGCTCCTCCGAGCTTTAAATACATGTCGTTATCGTTGCTGTTCACACAACAGAGGCCGATCGCATCCTGCCTGACACGCTACCATGGCAACCCTCTCTTTATTGCCATTAGAAGGGAAATTGCACTCTATTAATAGACATTACACGGAAAATAAATAAACAAAGTAGAACAGGAAACCAGAGGCTATTTTTACCGTGTGAAAAACATTTTCTGTTTCAGTTTCAATCTGATTGATGAACTCAAATCAGAAGTTGTACATGCGTCAGCACGTTATCACTTCACATTATTTGTCCAAATCATCCACTGACTAATAGGAACTACCCTCGGGTTTCTGACACCGAGGCTGAGGCACCGATCACCGTATTAATATGAATGGATTCGAGCAGGCTGTTTAATAAATACAGAGGCAGCCAGCTAAGTCGCCTGCATGAGCGGCGCAGTCGGAGGGATGGCGCAGGCTTCAACGGGCATTTCATGTAACCCTCGCAAGGTTACGGGAAAGTGCTGCGTCGACGCGCAGCTCGCTAAAACTCTTGACAGTTCTGTGGGAGCGAAGAGATGGAGGAGATAGAAGAGCACGCAAACTGAGACTCTCCACTTCTTCGTCTCTTGTCATGTTATCCTCCTCCCGATCTCTGAAGTGATTTCTTTTCTGGGCGCGATTATTTCTGCAGAAACAGATTGTTTAAAGATGGCGTGCGGAGGTCGCACAGAAGTCGAGAAGTTGACAGCCGTGAGAAAATGTGGTGCTTCTTTTGGTCGTTCAATGAAAAGTTTCATCGCGAGAGCAGCAACGACGGGTGACGAGAGTTAACGGCACGTCTTTGCGTGCATCGTGAGTCTGCGTCTCTGTCCGCCACACATTCGTTGCACCATCTGACGCGTCTTAAAGAGACGATATTGTCCACGACAACCACGATTTTATTAGACCCGTCCAGCGCGGTGTGACACGCGGTAAACCTGCAAGGTCATTGTTATTGCATGCCTCGATCAAATAGCTCTTTCATAACCTGGAACATGTATAAGTCTGATGTAATATTTAGGGTGTTGAGTATGTAGGTCAATGTGTTTCTAACTTGAGTCCTGTCTTCGGTCTCCTCTTCCAGGGTGCTGAGGAAGTTCAGGTACCTACTAAACCCCAGGCAGGTGTACAGTTTGGACCAAGGGGGACCAATGGTAGGGTAAGTCTGCCGCATTCGTCCCTTTGTCCTTGAGAACGTGGTGGAAAGTGCAAATGAATATACAGATTTTTTTTTTATTTTAACTTCAAAGGTGATCAATACGGAATTTCGGAGCTTATCTGTTTCCTCCACGGGCATCTCAACGTGGTGGAAGCTAACGGCGCTAACAGCGCCAGCAGTGTGTACCTGAGGGGGAACCGGAGGGCGGGGGGGGGGGGGGCATCAGTCTAAACATTGTTATCAGATTGTTTTGTTTTAATATACAGGCCTGCATATAACATTATACCAGCATTCAAACTTCAGTCGACCTTTTAACGGATACGGAATGAACAAACGGAGCCGCACACACAGAAATAAAGTGATTATTCATTAACAGATCTGGATGCAGCTGTGCTGTGGGGATTTACTTTACCGTGACTTTGAGCTGCGTCGGGAGTTTGTGTTTCGGGACGAAACGAACAATATGAAGAACAGTTAATTATTGTTCAGTCAGGGAGCTGTGCTGTCAGACCACCGCCTCTTTACCGCACGTCGAACTAACCTGAGGAGGTCGTTGAAGGGGAATGGGAACACGGCATTACTGCCGCGCTGTGCATTTGACCTCTTGACACACAGACACACTCACACACACACACACACACACACACACACACACACACACACACAGTCACTCATATGTCAGAGCTGAGCACAGCTTGTACTTTGAAATGAATGCTGCTGCACCTTTTGTCCATTAAGGGCAGAAAAAAAAAAAATGCCCGACGCAGCTCAAGGGCTGTAAATGCTTTACCTTGAAGGTGAAGCACTCCCTTCACCACCCTTTCACTTCCATTTATGTGTCTCTCTCTCTCTCTCTCTCTCTCTCTCTCTCTCTCGCTCTCTCTCATAACGACTAGCAGAGCTGCTGCCCTCGAGGGCCCGTTGTGGGGAGAATAAAGCGACACAATGACGCACTCGGGTCTTATTGCAGATGACACAATGCGGCGTCAAACACAAAACGCCGTGTTTTTACCGGACAGTTCCAGCGATACAACTTTCCTTGAACGGACCAGAGTGCAAAACAAAACACAGGCATGGACGGCAATCCCCAAATTGATCATCACTTATACTATTTGTCGCTTTTGTTCATCCTCTTCTTCGTCGCGTCTCTCTCTCTCTGAATATGTTCACTGCTCTCGCCTTCCACAGTACATGAGTCAAAGAACATCTCACTGTGATTTGGACCAACGGTAACCGTGGTCCGTTAGTCTAACATAGAGTTGCGCTGCTGCTGAGAGGAGGAGAGAGGCTCTACAGTGTACACAAGTGAATATCAACACACGCGCACAAATAAACACAAAAGGGTTTTTAAGCGAAGGTCTGTTGACACGTCGAAGGGTTAACCTGCTCTCAGCTGAGCGCTCCACAACTGTTACCATGGGCTCCCTAGCAACAGCCTCAGGCGGGCTGCGAGGTGAGAGGCAGCGAACGCTGAGTAATTTGTTTAGGGGATGCAATTCCTCGCTGTGTTTCCAGTCATCACAAACATTGTTTCAGCGCCTTCCGTTAATGTCAAACCCTCCAGTTGGCTTCTTTGTTTCTCCCAGTCAGGATTAGCAGGTTTAGCTCCGGTACACAGCTCCGGGTTGCGGTTGTGTCCACACGGCATGTGCACGTTCAGGTGTTGGAGAGCCACTCCCCCCTTCGTGCACCTTTACACCCACACACACTCGCCCTCCACGCCGAATTTCCAGCCTTCTTAAGCTAAAAAAAAAAAGTTATGGTCGCTAAAGTGTGGGGACATGTTTGTGGACTGACCCACCGCCACAGTGAGCTATAGACATGCATTCGGTGTACGACGCCCCACGCTGTTTTATTTTTAAGATGTAGACATTGGTTTTAGAGGGTCCGTCGGCCAGGTGGTCGGTGGTCTGAAAGGGGTCTAGCGCCCCCCCCCCCCCCCGTAGGCAGCTGTCTCGTGATGGAGACAGATGAAAGCTACTGTCGACACCTTTGTCCCAACGCACATTAAAGGTCCCTTTGAAGGGCACGCACTCTGTGACTGTGGTATCTAGGGAAAGGAGTGGAGTGAACACAGCTGGAGAGGGCACACATTGATTAAACTCTCTCTCTCTCTCTCTCTCTCTCTCTCTCTCCCTCTCCCTCCCTCTGTCTCTGAGTGTCTCTGCCCATCAGCCTCGCAGCTCAGTTCATTAAATCATTCGGAGCTTAGAAAATCCCCGTCTGAACCGTTCTGAAATCCAATCAAACGATTTATCGCCTTTTAATGCACGCTGACATTGAGATCGAGGAGTCTTGTGTAGAACGAGGCCAAAACAATGCATTTATAAAAGACCTGCTTTTGTTCCAGCTTTTAGTTACATCGACCGGATCTTTTGTCGTCTTAGGCTCAACTTTTTCCACGATGTCCCTGATTTCCGGGTGCTTGCTTGCGGAGGTGACGGCACTGTGGGCTGGATCCTCGACTGCATAGGTACACGCATTCTAATGACCTAATACTTACATCTTACTGTGACCTTATTCTCATAGTTTGGGCCATGGTTTGTAGCGGTTATGATAACATTGTACTCACCAAAATTACAGCAAAATCCCCCTAATAACCTTTCAGCACACTGTAATTCAAGTGTAGCGTCCCAGCGTAGGCAGTTTTCTAGAAAAGCCCCCCCCCCCCAAAAAATGCAGAATTTGAAAAGGGGCTTAGGTCAGCTCTCCCCTCGTTGACCTAAGCCCCTCCCACCAGACGATGGCGTCAAGAAAAAGATGGAGGGAAAAAAAAGGATAGTTAGCTAGCCGCAGCCGTTAGCGGAAGGCTAAACTCTTAGCAACATTTTCGTCCCCCTTACTGTTTTTTGGGGGGTTGCTTTGCATTATGGGCAGCTGTTAGCAACTTTTCCTGCTGGACACGCCCTGCCTTTGAATGTTGGTTTGTGCAAGAGCACCTGTGTTTGTAGAACAGCCAATAAGAACGCCGTCTTTCTGCAGTGACCTGTGATTAGCAATAGTCTGCTAGGACTGGCTAGATTTTCCAAAGCCTGAAAACAGAGTCATGAGGAGACGCAGAAGTTTTGGTTTTAACTCGGACCACTTGAATCACAATATGCTGAAAGGTTATTGTATATTTGACGGCAAAAATAAACAGCCTACCCCAGCTTTAACGTCTGAAACCCTCCAATTAGCCAAACCTTTTTGACAGAGAAAACAAAGGTGAATGTAGCTCCAACTGACCGTTGTAGACCCATGACCTGCATTACAAAACACACAAAGACACAAGTCACTGTAACGTTGTCGTGTTGTTCGCCCCTTGAGGCTTTGTTGTAGCAATGTTCTCAGTTCTCTGCAAATAACTTTGGATTCTAACGTTAATACAACCGAGTTTCAAGGACCGTTCAACTCACCCAATGTAAAGAGAGATCTGTTCGTCTTTGCCTTTGCAGATAAGGCCAACTTTGCCAGGCACCCTCCGGTGGCCATCCTCCCTCTGGGCACAGGGAACGACCTGGCACGCTGCTTACGCTGGGGAGGAGGTGAGGCACCCACTCAATCATCTGTGTGTGTGTGTGTGTGTGTGTGTGTTTTGTTTGTCTTGTTTAATCTATCGCACTACATCCATCCTTGCGTATGAATATTCCTGTTTTGGGGGGAATTGTATGTACAGGGTTGACTATTTCACACAGAGAAAACAAAACATAGGTTCAATGAACGTTTGGAAAAAGCTGGTACAGAATATACAGGATACTGACAGACAGTAAGTGAAGCTACTTAAAGGGGATAAAACATTCATTTATAGATTTCTAGCTGTCCGCCGACATATTTCAGGGAAAGGTAAAGGATAGTAGATTGTCTGTGAAGGCTCAGCTAGGTTCATTAAAGAAAGAACAGGCTTAAAACGTGTATTTGATTGACTTGGCAGCAGTCTAAACTCTCTGCCAGGGTTCATTTCAATGTTTAGAGGATGGCTGTGGTTTCAGGAAGGGTCTCAGTTGCACACTAGCATACAAAAGGAAAGGCAGGCGCGTGCGTGCGCATGTTTTTGGGAAATGAAAGATGGGGAAGGGGAAAGCGGGAGCTCTTACGTGTCAAATTAAAAACGGTTAATATGCAAAGCACCATTGATTTGTTGCAGCACTTTGGGCCAGTAATTAGAAAGGCTTGATTGTTGCTGCTTGGAGGACCGGCAGAGCACTTACCCAGGCTTATGAATGACTTTTTGTCAATAAGCAGCCAGGTTCGGGGAGGCGGCTTTGGGGACTTGTTCAATAGATCATCTTTTGCAGAAGTAAACATTGAATTATGAGCTGGAGTCTCTGCAGCCATTGCTAATGGCACGGCTCTAGGGACGGCAATATTGGTCCAGCACTTTAGTCCGGACTGAAAAAAAATCTCACAACTGCTGTTGGATGGATTGACATAACGTTCTGTACAGAAATACATACTCCTCAAAAGGATGGAAGGATGGATGGATGGAGGGAATTTGAAATATCTTGATAACAATCGGAGGGATTTCCACGAAATTTGGTACAGATCTCCATGGCGCCCAGGGGATGAATTGATTTTGGTGATCCCCTGACTTTTCATCCAGCGCCACCAGCAGGCCAAACGTTTCACTTTAGCCTTTGAAATATCCCGAAATCCAAATCAAATGTACTGGCGCAAAGACGTTCGTGTTCCCCAGAGGGTGAACTTTCCTTTAGCGTAGCGTCGCTCTTGAGATGATGTCATGGCGGTTTGGCGAATCCCTCCTACACTGAGGGGGAACCAGCCGCAGTGGAAATCGAAAAATAGAGTTGAGACGAGCCATGCAGTGGAAATGAGGCATTAGTCCTGTCAGACACAAAGGGAGTTTATCTTTAACAAATGTGACAAATGCTTTTCCTGTCAAGTCTTATGTTGTCATCTGTCGAATTTGAGACTGTCGTAAACTATCCGAGAGCTCCTCTGTGTGTGATACATGTGTTTACGATGACGTCTGTGTGTGTGTGTGTGTGTGTGTGTGTGTGTGTGTGTGCGCGTACGTTCAGGGTAAAATGTGGTGAAGCATCCATGGGGGAAAGAGACAATTATTTTCACATGAAAAAGGAATTTGTTCCCTCTAAAATTGCTACATTTTAAGACTACCAGTGTGTCAGAATATGCGAAACACGCTCATGTGTCACGCATGAAGATCCCGGTGTGACGGTACCCACTGATGCCTTGTGACACCTTTGGAACTTACTTCCGCCTCCGATCGCTATTAAGACGCCTCGGCTGCTTGACGCAGGCTTGTCAGCTGCGGAGCAAAACCAGAGGGGCTCCCCGGGGTGCCGTCAGGCCCCGGGGAGCCCCTCTGGGGTTTCAGAGAGGTGGTGGTGAGGTGAGGAGGTCTCTGTGAAGAGGCAGCCTGATCAGCGCCGTCGTGTTGCAAGTTTCAACCCGTATAATCCGCCGTTCCACCAGTTAAATGTAGGGCTTTAAATACAGATCGGGTGAGATAATACTTGATGTCACGCTTGTATTGTCTGAGTACACGACAGTGGACAGGGATCTGCTTTTGGACATGTCATGAGTCCTTCTCTGTTGTTTCTACCTGTGCATATTTGCTCGTGTTCCTGCTCACTCGCACGTGTTCCTCTGCGGCCGTTCTCCGCAGGTTACGAGGGCGGCAGCCTGCTGAAGTTCCTTCGGGACATCGAGCACAGCAACGAGGTGGTGCTCGACCGCTGGAACATCGACATCGTCCCCGACGACAAGGAGGAGAAGGGAGACCCCGTCCCCTACAGCATCGTCAACAACTACTTCTCTATCGGAGTGGTGAGCCAACTGAACGCATCACATGCGACTGATTCCGCTCTCTATTTCCTGTGTGGGTGGAACATGGTGGAACATGGTGGACACTACTTGGGGGGAAAAAACACATTTTGCTACTAGATGTACTTCTGTACGTGAAAAGGCAATTATTTTTCAACCACTAAAATATCACATTACGTGATATTTTGAAAAACAAAATAATAATCCATTGACTAACAGGTAGTGGCTCAATATTTAGCTTTTATCAACTCAGATCAAATGTCCTGATATCGGCCAATTTACCAATAAACAAGCCCTTTACTTCTGAAATCTAATTTAGGATCACACAACTAACTAAAACGATGTTATTCGGTGCAGACGAACTCCAAAAAAAGTCAGCGTGTCATGGTCTGTACAAGCGTACTAAGAGGTAATATGTCAGACGTTATAGCTACAGATGCTCAACATAGAGAAAACACGTCTGTTTATTCTCAGACAATGAAGTTTGTGAAGACATCGTTCCTCTAACGAGGTCATCTCAATAACAGATTTAAATGTTAATTGGAACCAGTGACCAGTGCATATGTAACGCCGTGACTAATTCAACAATATAATTACATAAAATACACAAGATAAAATAAACAATATGTCATGAATCTGGCCAAGCAAACTCTCTGACTGCTCTGTGACAAAAACAACCCGGTGTGAGAGATTACCTGGTCTTTGTGGACGCGAGCAATTAGCAGATTCATCAGTGACTTTCCCGTCTCCCTCTCGGGTAGGTTTCCTCTTTTAATTGGAGCGAAGAAGCCTGCTGCCAGGTCCCAGTTGCTTAGCAACCTTTTTTTTTTTTTTACCTTATCCGGATGGAGATACTCGTGTGAAAGCTCAGGGACGTTTTTTAGTTGTTTTTTTTAAACAGAGGTGACAAAAACAAGAGCTTCGTGAAGTTATCAGCGTAGTCAGATAGTCGGTGAAATGTGTCGCTTCGGTGTTTCTCTGTGAGGGATTCACGTTAGACCACCGCTCCTCCTGATGCGGTTTTGGACTCACAAGGAAAGAGTCTGAGGCTACAGTTGTACATACGTACACATGCATCATTTAAACGAGCTCCTCTGTCATCAGCTTACAGACGTGGCACGCATCCTATAAATAGCCTTCTTAACTCCCATTAAGAGCCGGTCAGTGGGAGGAAGCCTTCATTCATGTACCGGCGCGGTAAATAACAGCCCGGTCGCCAGAATACAAGTGTTCACATATGCACATCTCACTTACATTTCTCCGTTGTATATCACCTCTGTAGTGTGTTAACCACTTGTGCAAAACAAACGTAATTGAGGGAGAAGATACCGTGTTGTACGAGGACCTCAATTTTTAGGAGGCGGGGCTACAAATAAACACTCTTAACGCCAAACTTTCAATAACAAGCATAGTGTGCATGTCAGTGACTGTTGTTGGGGTTTTTGACAAACTGAGAGCTGAGTCATCGCCTTATCAGTAAGTAGGCGCCGTCTGATTCGGGGGTTAAAAATAACAGTGTAACTCAGTAGACATATAGTACATATATGACTATAAATAAGCACAAGTGACACAAGTGTGAAGGAGACATATGTGCGCAGGTAGGAATAAATGTGTTTGTTTTTTTGTTTTGTTTTTTGGCAAGAAGAGGATGTTATATAACCGCACCCCCACTGATCCCTGCATATGTGTCACACCACCACACATAGGCAGCCAGTGCCGTACTAATGTGTCACTGCCATATGTACGCTTGCACCTTTTCCTGGCGAAACACTTTATAGTCGGAGATGCAGCACTAGAGGTATGGACTCTGTGGTCTCGCCTGTGATTTTTAAAAGCGATGGCTTTTAAAAGAAATACATTTGTCTACTACTTAAGGATTTTATCAACAGAATACTCACCTCACTGCAGCGATGTACAGGTGTACTCTCAAGGGTGCCATTACGTCACTGTTGGATGTGGTGACTATGGTAGAGACTATGGTATTAGAGTATTAAATATGTTCAGTGCTCTTTACCAAAATGCATAATGTGACAGGTCTTCGTCAGGTTCTGAGAACAGCCGTTAAACAAAGCGACAGATCGCCGTGCCTCCCGGTGCCGCCGCGGCTGACAGATGGCTGAGTATCTGGGAGCGCACGACACCTGAGCAAACCAGCCTCTGACTCACGCCGCCGCGGTAGCCGTTAGTAACCCTGGAATCTGCTTTACCGACCATACAGGGTTTTGCATTTCCTGCCGCCCGTCCCGGCCGCAGACCGACGCTGCTCTGGGTTTGGTTGCTGTGGAGACCGGGAGGCTGGCAAGGCCGAATCTGAAAGCCTGCACGGTCATCTGTCCTTTATCTCGCTGACTTAATTGCGGATGACGTGGTGTGGAGCATGAGGTCGGCTCAGCCGAGGCTCTCGGAGCTGTAAATGATTTACAGATTCTGAAACAGAAGTCACGTAATAGTATCTTCTGATTTACAGTAAATCAAGAAGGTGTATTATGTGATTTCTGCTTCAGTCTATTTCCCGTATTGTAGATCAAATAAGACTGCATGGATCCCCAGGGGCGGAAATAAGTTTGCAAATACTTTTATAGTTGGAAAGTAGCTTGAAACGTACCTAAAGTTATATGTGTTTAGAACAACTGGCTGTCTAAAGGTGCATTGAGCAGTGGGGTAACTGTGGGGGCTGGTAATAGATTACTATTATAGTATGTGTGTAGGCTCTGCCTCCTTTTTTCAGCTTCATATAATTCTATAGCTCCTCCAGTTACAAGATATAGGCACAGATACAGCTACAGAGACGTCCCTCGTATATCAGTGATAGGATTATTTTCGGATCAAACAGTTAGAGGAAAACCTAAGAAGGACTGCCTCCCCTGGGGAGCACCACCGAGACCTACATACGTTGTTCCACCAAGGAAGTATAAAGAGGAAACTGCACAGGGAGGATGGACGGGTGGATAAAACGACAGCTGTTCGAGTCCAGTGTGTAACCAGGAGCTAGACCCAAACCACGATCTTTTCCTAACCCTAAGTACGTAGTAGTTTTGTTGCCTAAACCAAGTTGTTTCCTGTGATGGAAGTTTATTTTGAAAATACTGTATGCATGTAACCATAGACTTACGTCACACATTGGTTTGTGGACGGCCATTATTAAGCCTCGAGTTCGGCATCTTGGAATACGGCCGACGCCATCTTGGCTTTGTTGCATCCGAAGAACGGAAGTTACCATGTTTGGAATATGGAGGAGTGACGTAGAGACGCCGGATACGGACTCTGGTAGCAGCAGCTAAATGAACATCATGCTGTATTAAAGAAGACTACAGATTGAGACCATAAACTCATATTTACAATGTTTACTGAGGGAATAAATCAAGAGAGAAGTAGAGTCATTTTAGACTAGACTTCTATACAACCAGAGGAGTCGCCCCCTGATGGACACTAGAGAGAATGCAGCTTTAAGACACTTCAAGTCATTTTTGAGTCATTTTCTCATAGACTTCCATACAATCTGACTTCTTTTTGCAACCGGAAGAGTCGCCCCCTGCTGGTCACTAGGGAAAGTGCTGAAGTTTGAAGATACTTGCGTATCGGCTTCACTCAGCAGAGTCGGAGGTTGCTGCCTGTTTGCAGAAATTGAAACGCGTTGCTGGACATTCGTAGGAATTACGCTTTTTGTAAGATATGGTACGAACCGTTTCATGAGGATATGTTTCTGTATTGCCCTTTGTGCAAACGTTACTGGCTTAGCGTTTGTGCTACAGGGTTAGCTTTCTGTAGAGTGGCTCTCACTCACGAGTTAACTTCTGGACTTCACTGTTCTTCCATTTGTCCGTGTTTTTTTTGTTGCAAGTTGTTTTTTGTGTGTTGTCTGCTGTTTACACAGCTGACGGTTTTTCTCATGTGTTCAACCAATCATGTACATTTACTGTACGTTATGGTTCCTCTGAAACAGGAGCTTAAAAAGTTCTTCAAAACGGTGTTATAAGAACAATGTTCGTTCCTAGTTCAAGAAAATAAGTGTTCTTAGAACTATGTTCTTAGAACTATGCTTTCTGATAAATGAATACACACTTAACAATAAATAAACACTCCACAACAAGAACCCAGTGGAGTTTAGCAGTTTGTGTACACATGCCGGTCGGTTTCTAAAGCGCTTTCACTTGACCTGCAGCCTGGAAAGAATCTGGTGAGAGGAATCGGAGAGAAGGAAATCACACCATGTCAGCAGCCATTAAAGACGCCGCCTCATGTTGCAGTGAGGAAGCTGATCCCTCTGCAGCGCGTGTCTCTGTGCAGGACTTTCTGTGGCTGGGTGTGCAGGTGTAAATGTGTATGCATGTGCGTGCGCTTGACTGTGTGGTTGCAAGACGATTCCTGGTGTTAATGGCCAATTCCTAATGTGCACCGCAATCCCCTGACTGCGCCGTCAGCCAGGAGGGTGAAGACGATCCTGTGCCTCTTCTGATGGACATATATGTCGCGAGCCGCTTCTTTCACCCGATTGGCAGAAGCTGCACCAGGACGACTGACATGAAGGGGCTCATGCAGTTCACTGCAGCCCTCTTGAATCCTAGTGCAGATAGAATTAAAGTAGGCAACACACTCACCACAACCCCCATTGTGTAGTAGGTGTTCTGGAACGTTCAGTCTTCACACAACCTTCCTTCCTTTAGATGGTTTGTCTAATTGACATCATGAATGGTACAATTTCAAGCATTTATCTAAAAATGTAAGGTCAAAAAATGTCTATTATTCACTCTAAATGTGACTTGAAAATGTAGCCCTGTATCTGCATTCAAACTAGACTGTATGTAAGAAGTGGACACAGCTGTTTGGTTTGTGGACTGTGGTTTTGAAGTCTAGGCCTTCGCCGTGTTGGAATTTGGCCGTCGCCATCTTGGCTTTTTGCAACCAGTGAGTGGAAGCGACCATGTTTGGACTGAGGAGGAGTGACGTAGAGACGCCGTATACGTCTCAAGACTTGAAACTAGAGATTGAGACCATAAACTCATGTTTACAATGTTTACTGAGGGAATAAATCAAGAGAGAAGTAGAGTCATCTTCTCATAGACGTCTATACAACCAGACTTCTTTTTACAACCAAAGACAGGATGCAGAATGCCACGTCATTTTAGAGTTCGCTAAACAAAGCGAGACTAAGGAGGAGTTAAACCCCTCCCAGGAGTAACAAGTCAACGAAACAACATCGCTTGAGTATATTGGCACAGAAAATAAATACACAGCAATGTCAGCAAGCAACAGCCCAATCAGAGATGTGCTCAAAATGAAATAATCCCAGAAGCTACGGATTCAGTCAGAGGCTAGAGACACTTCAAAATAAATGTCATGCAGAGGATGTCATCGCGTAGCCTCATCGATCAGTTAAAGTGATGGCTTTTTACTATTCAGTCATAGGTGACCTACTTATTGTTAATATGGGCGACGTTCGCTCACAGCGAGTCCACTGTTGCCAGTCCAGCAGACAGCAGGGCGTTGACTTGGGACTCTTGTTTAATTGGCCCACGTACTGTATGTTCAGTGTTTCGTTGGATATTCGTGTCTTCATCCTGATTACTACTTGTACATTTACATTTGAAAAGCATAAAGAAATGTCAGAAGGTCCGTCGGCTTCTTCAGACGTGTTAGACCGACACGTCACGCTGCCGTCGCTCAGACGAACTGGAGGCACTGCTGAGGGGAGCTGAACTCCGATCTGATGCAATGGTCGGCGAGTGTTTTGGAGAGAGTGTGTGTTTTTGTCTCTCTGCACCACAGGGACACTTCATGATGTGAGAGTCGCATCAGTTACAGTGACTTCCTGACATTGCGTTCAGTGTACTGAGACAGAGGCCCTAATAAATTAAACGTCGTTAAACAGAGTGTGTTGGAGTTTGTTCAGGAAAACAGGGCAACAGGAACAGAAAAGTGTGCATATAAAATTATCTGTGTGTGTGTGTGTGTTTATGTGTGTGTGTGTGTGTGTGTGTGTGTGTGTGTGTGTGTGTGTGTGTGTGTGTGTGTGTGTGTGTGTGTGTGTGTGAGGAAGAGAGACGGGGTAGCGCTGGCACAGACTGAAGGTCAGTGGAAGTATCAGTGACAGGAAGTGAGTGCCTGCCAGGTTCAGGCCAGGTTACCGCGGTAATGAATGACCGTGCTGAGTGACACCTGGCTGGTCTTAAAGACGGGAGGAACGACGCTCAAACACACACACACACACACACACACACACACACACACACACACACGTGCACAGTCACAAGCACCTGGACTGGTCTTTAAAGCCCATAAAAAACTTTTCTTCAGACCATAAGTATGTCTCTATATGATGACATGCATCACCTCTGCTCAATGGTGGCGTCTAGTAGGTAATCCATAAATTGTTAAGCTCTCTCGATATGGCTACGGTTAGGAACATTACTCCATAGTGAAAACATGTTTAAGATACTCCATCTTCATCTGTTTGTGCATTTCATAACTTAACATTTTCAGAAAAGAAGCTAAGTGGCTCCTGTCAGCCCCATTCACCTTCTGTTTTGACAACATCAACGAGGTTGGGAAGAGCAGACAAATACTTGAATAAAATAAAAGTGAAAAATACAATGATTTTTTTTTAATAAAAGCAATAATAATATTTTTTGGAAGCCTATTTCTGCCAGAAAAAGACAAGAATAATAAATATGAATAAGTCCAAATTCTAAGATAAGTGAAATAACTTAACTTAAATGAGAGAGCATACGTTTAATACCTTGATTATAACATATTAGTATTGTTATCATGCAGAATCTTTCATATGTTTGACTTCCATAATACTCGGAGTAGGAGCGTAGTTTGTTTTGGAATAGAAAAGCTAATCACGACCTCTTAAACCGTAGACGGTGTATGTTTATCTCTAACCTGCTCTCCCCAGTAGAGAATCATCGGATCCGGGAGATTAGAGGCCGACTGTGACATTTCTCTTTGACATTAAGCTAACCAAGCCCCTTACCAGAGGCCAGTGGAACACAATAGGGGTGGTCCGACGCCGCCCTGCTTCTCTGCCGTGGGTCCCACTGAGGTGACATTTTCCAGCCAGCGTTTTTTTTTCTTTTTACTGTTGTTGTTTTTTTTGTTGATTTCCCCTTCCTACTTTTTTTTCTCACATCCACCCATCCAATAGCACCTCCTCTTGCCCCCCTCACGCACCGTGTGCAAAACTTCAAACAGCAAGATCAAAACAACCTTCATCACTCAGGCAACTATGGGCGACGGCAAATGTCACATTTTGTTACAGACAGATTTTTCAGGGGGGGGGGTGGGGGGGGGGGGGGGCAGAACACACACAAATTTTGGGGACCGGTCAGTGATTGCCTGCAGCAGGGAAACATGAAAACAGCCCGGCATGCTTTTGGAAAAGCTTTTGCGGCCACTTTGTGTCATTGTCTGGGGTCTGATCCCTGGTCTCATCGTACCAAAATCAGTGAAAAAATAAAGTATTCTTTCCTGGGTGCTTGTGGAGAGTTTGAGCTCTCTCTCTCTCTCTCTTTCTCTCTCTCTCTTGAGTCTGGAAAAGTAGTTCACCTGCGATGTCCCCTCGCTCCCCCCGGTTCCAGGATCAAATTCTCCGCCGCTTTAAAGCGGCGGATGCAGCTCTATTTTAAGCCGACGCTGCGAAGAGATCTCGGCACGTCGCCGTAGCGTCTGGTGGACGAGGAGGCGGCGGCGGCGGCGGATGGATCCGAGGTTGACAAGTAGCGGATGCGTATAATTGCCCCTGTCCCACCTGTCTTGTCACAACCGTCCGTTCTCCTGGTTGCGTTGAAACACCTGCACAGGCGGGCGAGGTGCCAGAGCGCCATCACACAAGCCTTCGCCTGTCAGGGTTGCACGATTTGCCAGACTTCGGTGTAAAGATGCACCTCTTTCACTAACCCAAATCACAATGAAGCGTGTGTTTAACAGACACATTACCGGACTAGTGTTTCCGTGAAAGGAAGCAGAAACTTGTTGCCTCCTAGACAGCAGCTTGCTCCTTTTCCTGTTGCGTCCTGTTAGCAGCTTATGAAGGGTCAGCTTGGTAATACCGGCATAAAGATTGTGTCATTTGCATTTATTGACGTTCATTTTTAGGCCCACATTTCTCTTTACTTCATTGTGAAATTGTCAATAGTTTGAGCGTCATATCTCCAGCTGGATAGCTTACGGTGGCGGTAGTGATTGTGCATGAAAGTGTACTTTATTGATAAAGCTCGACTTAAAATGAGTCATAAATGAATGGAGAGAGGATTGATGAATACCTAAATTCACGGTTCAGGTCAGAGAATTCTGAACTTTTATTGATTTGTGAACATAAGCTCTACTCTCAGCCGCACGCTTTGGAGCTTTTACCGGCGCACGGTTCTCTGTCGCTTTTTTTAAAAGAACATTTGGTGTCACTGCATCCGAGGAAGTGTTTCCACCTGATTGACGAGCGTTACTGGTCTTTGTAGCTTCGTATATTACCAAAAACATTTACATTTTGCATGTATTAACCATTTGGCAGTTGCGCCTCAGAGGCCATCTGGTGACCCAGGGCCCCATTGGTGTAGAATAGCTGCTTTAAGAGTCACCATCACTGTTCAAAGTGCAGTTTGAACCGTACTTATTTATCTCTAATTCATCTATAAAACCTCCAATTTCCCTAAAATTACACATGCACAGTCAAGTGTTGTAGCTGAATAAGAAGAAAATGACTAAATGATTCCCTCAGTGGATGAACCACTGATATTCTGCTATCAGCTGCCATATGAAAATAACACATCTCGAAAAAAGGACGCATGAAAAATGAAAATGACATCACTTGATTGAGGCCCGATTAGTTTAGTTGCATGAAGGCTGGTTTATGTGAGTCATTGAACTTTCTGTATCAGACGATGTATTTGTTCGTCTCCACATGTAATACAGTAAATCAAATTGTGTTGTGACTGTAGCTTCCAGCTATATATATATATATATAAATATATATATATATATATATTATATATATATATATTGAGTTTTACATTACAGCAGTTTGTATTTTATAGTCGTGTGTTTATCGTCTCTAACTGGTGGCAGTGAGTCGGGTTGTGCCGTGTGTCTTGTCTCCGTTAAGCACTTTAAGCAGAACCAGATGGTGTTATTACACAGCCCTCAACTCTGTCTTCATACGTTAACGTCATTACTGGCTCCGCCGTCCGCGGGACACTTTCCATCCACCGAGCTCCATAACATCGGCCGCATATATACGTCTACGTTAGCCATGTCGCTTCCTCTGACATATAATCAATGTAATCTATGAGCGCATGCATCTTGAGATTATTTTATATATATATATATATATATATATATATATATATATATATAGTGGCTGTTTATCTGGGAAAGACAGATCACATCCTCAGGCCAGCAGCTCTGGTCAAACTCGGCGTGCCGTCAAATTAAGGCCGCTCTTTTTAATTGATCACATCCACTGAAAGCTCAAGTGTCCCGAGCAGCGCTGTGTGTGTGTGTGTGTGTGTGTGTGTGTGTGTGTGTGTGTGTGTGTGTGTGTGTGCTGTTTGCCTGCACGCTGTGAGGATTTTCTTGTGCTGCCGTCGTCTTCGTGTTGATATATAACGGTATACATTCCAGACATGTAAAGTGCTGCTTTTTTTTTTTTTTTTTTTTTTTGCACTTCTGGTTCCCTCGTTGCAAAGTCGATGTTTTTTTGGTTATATGCCTGAAATAAGACAACGGCAACTTTGGAGATTGTAATGTTTTCTTTTAGGGCGTGAAGTACGTCAGAAAACACGCGTCGTAAAAAAAGGCTGAATGAGACTACTGGACGTCATCATGCCAACACTTGTTTTCTTTCTACTTATGGCTAATGCATTCACTCTTCAAAAAAAAAATCATCATTTCATTTGTGAAGATGATCAAAGTGTGTCTGGGCATCAAAAATGTTCGATTGGCCACAGAGCGTATTTTCTGCAATATTCCAAAATCCAATGAAAAAAACTTCCAATTGTCTTTTTGTGGAGGGAACCGGTGCGGCGCTAGCCTCCAGAAACACGTCATCCCTGCAGCGCTCTATTGGGAGGTGTTATAACACACTTACGTATCGGAGTTTACTCTGCAGTAACAGAGCTTTAAGTCTCGCTTTAATTCCTAACGATCTAGAGCATCGATGATGCCGTTGTGACAGCGCGACTCCCCGGTGGTGTTTGCGTTTGTCCGTAAGTGAGGTCACACCGAGGCTGATCTAGTGAGTGATCGGGGTCGGGGTTCACCTTTGACCCGGGGGGGGGGGGGGGGGTTTAAGGGTTAAACACATGGGGAGGGGAGGAGGGCTGGGTCCAGCCCGAGGCCCGCTCCAATCCGCCTCTGACCTCTCGCTCGACGCTGCTCAAGTCAAGAGTTCTGATGGATGAGAATATAGAATGGCTTTGAGACAAACCCCACTTTCCTTTAATTCACTTACCAAATATAGCTGAATGTCTTGTGATGTAAGGAGTTAGGAAGAGGTGGCAGAGCTGGAATGCAACATATTTTTTACATTTAGCATGCTGTGAGAATGTGTAGGTCGTTTGCAGACGTCCCGTAGGTAATGTCGCCTCTTCTGTCTTCTCCTGCAGGATGCCTCCATCGCCACTCGCTTCCATCTGATGCGGGAAAAGCACCCTGAGAAGTTCAACAGCAGGTGAGAGCAAACGCAAAGGAGCGGTCCGATGAGGCGGACCCTCCCCTGCTCCGACAACGTCTTAGCATCGTTAGCTAAACAAGCAATCTCACAATCAACCGGTGACCTCTTTTTGTTAATGTATAAACCCAATATCACACTGAGCTGCGACCGTCAGAAATCAATAACGGGACAAAACCCGCCCGCGTAGTGGAATCAATATATTGGCAGTAAACTGCACTCAGCCGTGACGCGAGGAGGGGGTGAAGTCCAACCGGAGCCACGGTGTCCATAATCCAGAGAGAAATGTTTGGAATGACAGTTATTAGTTGTTGGGTTTTTTTGTTTGTTGGTTCAGGTGAGGTTCTCAGCTAATGCTAAAAAACCTCCGGTCTGAAATGTGAAGCCGATGTTGAAGTGTCTTAAAGCTGCATTCTCTCTAGTGTCCATCAGGGGGCGACTCCTCTGGTTGTATAGAAGTCTAGTCTAAAATGACTCTTCTTCTCTCTTGATTTATTCCCTCAGTAAACATTGTAAACATGAGTTTATGGTCTCAATCTCTAGTTTACAGTCTTCTTCAATACAACATGATGTTCATTTAGTACATTATGCTCCATTTTGAGTCAAACAGACCAATAA
>NW_027176828.1:673201-705701 GCF_023349555.1 Cebidichthys violaceus
AACGGTCCTGACAAAATAAGCTTCCATCTTCACAGGAAACTTAGGCAGCAAACCTACCGAGTTAAGCTCAAGAACAGATGGTTCGTTTGGGGTGAAATAACCACAGAAGTGCCGTTGAGAAATAAATGAACGTTGACTTCAGGGACTGGAGGGATCGCCGTTTGTTACTTTGGCTCTCTTTAAACGTCCTCGGTCATGATTACGGACACGACATACGAAATGATCTGTGTGATATCTAAGAATCACGGCGCATTGGTTTATCGTAGCTATAGCAACAAGCGCTGGGTGAGAGACGCCTGGCCGGAGCAGATAGTCTGAAGCTGCCTCCAAGTTTTTCACTGATCGATTGCAAACCCTGTGTAAGATATGTATATCTTATCACATGTGAACTAGACAAAAGTCAGCGTACGCACAAAGGATGGCTGCCGCTGTTGGTGTGGATAAGACGGCTCCTTCCCTTAAGATGTTCTGCAAGATTCATGAACATTGAAAATAGGCTAAAAGACCATAAGAAGTCTTTTCAATGTACTTCTCTTGTTTTATGCCACTAACAACAACACATGTCTTGTTGGTGCATTCTTCCAGACTGCATCTGATCAATAAATCATGATTTTTGGGGAGTTCAGGTGCCGACACACCATCTACAGTAAAGGCATAGATGGGGCTCTATATATCAATATTTCATAATATCTGATAAAGAAAAAACATTCGAATGGAGAAAAAGCTGGTCAAAGGCATGAATCGGAGCGTTGGCAGACACAAAGTATCCTGTGGTTAGGAATGAAAAGCTGAGCCCAGAATCTCATGCATGTCTTAAAAGCTGCATTCTCTCTAGTGTCCACCAGGGGGCGACTCCTCTGGTTGTATAGAAGTCTAGTCTAAAATGACTCTACTTCTCTCTTGATTTATTCCCTCAGTAAACATTGTAAACATGAGTTTATGGTCTCAATCTCTAGTTTACAGTCTTCTTCAATACAGCATGATGTTCATTTAGTACATGATGCTCCATTTAGAGTCAAACAGACCATAAAGCAGGGGATGCTTTAGGGGGCGGGGCTACCTTGTGATTGACAGGTCGCCTACCAGAGACGTATACAACGTCTTTACGTCACTCCTCCACCAGTCTGTGGAGCTCCACCATCAGATCATCTGTAGAGGTTTTGCTTTGCCATGAGAGAGAGAGAGAGAGAGAGAGAGAGAGAGAGAGAGAGAGAGAGAGAGAGAGAGAGAGAGAGAGAGAGAGAGGAGGTGGCTGGGTCATAAGGTCAGTGCTCACATTGGGGATTAAAGGAGATGCTTATCTGCAGGGGGGGGGGGGTAGCGTGGGGCACAATGGGGCGAGAGATAACTGGATACAGTCCACAGAGCTTCAGAGCCCCCGAGCTTTGCAGAGCAGTGTTTTCATAACATCGTGGTTCCCCCTCAGAGCACAATCTGTGTTCTCTCTCTCACTGAGATTCCAACAGGTCTTTGAATTCTCTTTAAAAAATATGTCACAGTTTGAAAGTTATCTTTAAAAAAACGAGTGTGTTCATTAAAGATGAATAGAATGAATAAGTACTTCGCTTTGTTCCTTGTGCAAACTGAACAGGAGAATAAAAAATGGGACAAAAACACGTCGTCATAATAGGAAAAAAAATACCCCCCCCCCCCCCCCTTTTTTTGAAGATAATTTAACATCCTTTTTGTTCCGGCATTTCACCAGTTTTGGTGCATAAACATGGGAATAATAGAGAGAAGGCTTATGGAAGTAGTCTGTCTCCCTGTTGCACTCTCCGTCCAGACGAGAGGGAAAAACTACGAGTTAATTGCATTTTTTTTTCCTATTTTTTTTTTTTTTTTTAAACAGACCGTCTCTCAAGTGGAAGCGGCTTAATGAGGTTAGGCAGCTCGCCTCATTGAGAATCGCAACTGTTCCTAATTGTGATCTCAAATATGCTCATAATCCCCTGATTTGACAGCGGCGGAGGTTTCTGGGGAGGCATTAAGGTGAAAGAGAGAGAACAAGGGACGGAAAGACAATTAGCGGGCATGAAAAACATGGGAACGAGCGCGGCGGCTTAAGACATCCAGGTTACGTTTCAAGTCGAACAAACAAGTCGTGAATTCTGTTCGCGCTTTGTTTTCAAGTCTGCTGGGCAAGTTTTAAGTTCACCGTGAGTTTTTATCATATTTTTTTTGGAACCTTTCAAAACTGCTCGACGACGACGTCTTTTAAGTTGGCGTCCTGCTTAAACGTTCCCTTGTTCCCTTGTATGCCCACATAGCACTGAGCGGTTGTGTCAATAGCTAGTGTTGTCAGTATCAGCAATGCCAATGAGCCGACTGTCCTGTTATGAAAGTGATGTGTCATTTGTAGAGCGACGCAGGGTGAGACATCAGATGTGCTGTCGGTCAGAGGAATCATTTCTGTATTCTTGAGGTTGGACCTTTGTGGTCGCTCTTGATTTTGGAGAGGCACATATCTTGCTCAGGACTTTGGTCACAATGATCCGTGATACAGTACGGCACCCTTCAGCGTCTTGTATGAGACGACACCGGATGTTTGGGTGACTCCAATGTAAACCCACTATTACACTGTTAGGATACGCAGCCGGAGAGTCGAGCAGAGGTTTCCCCTCGACTGTGTTATTCAGCCACTGTCCAGTTTCCTATAAAAAAAAAAAAAAAAAAAAAACCTGCAACATCCACCGGGTCACCTCTGACAAATCCTCTGCAGGGCAGAAACAAAGTCAGTCCTGCGGGTCGTGAATCACAACAATATTTACCCCCTGATCGTACGGCCTCCACCAGCACCGTTTCACCCCTGCGTCCCCTCCAGAGGCATTGTTGTCGTGTCAACTCTCGGCGTCCGGGGCGACGCCGAAAGAAGAGGACAACAAGCGGAACGCCCTGTTTGACAGAAGGCGAGGTTAACGTCCTGTGCTTCAGTATCAAGCGATCGATGCTGCCGCGGGGGGGGCAGCGCAGGCTTCAGGGTGCATCGGGTTGAGTTTTTTGACTTGCTGTGGGTCAGATTCAAAATGTGACAGGACTCGAGGCACCGGACGGCTCCAATATGTGTCCAGTGCACCCTGAAAACAGATCGCGCTGCGGGCTCCCAACAGTGTGCTCATGTGCAAGTTGAGAATGGGAATATATATTAATGTGCGTTAGTCAAAAAACACGTGTTCTGTTTTCCCCCCTTTTCTGCCCCTCAGAATGAAGAACAAGCTGTGGTACTTTGAGTTCGGCACCACCGAGACCATATCTGCCACCTGCAAGAAACTTAACGAGTGCATAGAAGTGGAGGTGAGTCACCGAAGCACAACAGACGAGCGCTGACAAAGATGTGATCTGTGTGCAACTGACAGAGATTAGGAAAAAATATCTTTTAAACACCCGACAATATACCGTATTTGATTACAAAAACGATATGAAACGCGTCAACAAAATCTTCTTTTCTGCCTTTGTCGCTGACAGACTTTTAGATGCGCTTATTCTTTTGTGCGTCGCAGAGAGATATATACAACAAAGCGATTTTCTCGCATTAATGAGGCGGGCTATTCATAGCGCGCCGTCAAAATTAATGCTCCATAAAGTCACTGATTGCCTCATTCTGTCACACGGCGCCGCATAATCTGTCACCTGGGTGCTTATAGCACAGCAGGACTCGAGACACGCACAGGTTTCAGAAACCATCGGGGAAACAAGCTGCTACTGTCTAAGAGGGTTCAAACCCAACTGTTCACAAGATGTGTAATTCATTTTAAAGAAGCCAATGTGACCATGGCTGGTGACCATTTAGAATGTATTTTGTAGTTCCTGGACCAAAGCTGTTACACTAGCAACAGAATGGCAATGAAAAATGACTTATTTAAAGGGTTTATTGTTGGGAAACAATATTCAAGATGTCTTAAGGTAAGTTGGTAAAAGGACCAGTGTGTAGGACTAAGTGGCATCTACCTTTCAAAGCATGTCGGAGAACTACGGTGGCCTTCGGGGATCATAAAAACAGCAAAAGGCCCTCGCTAGAGCCAGTGTGTGTTCCGTAGAAACGAAGAGAACCCGCTCTGTATAAGTGGCTCATTCTACACGGTTCTTAGTTTCAGGTGATTATGAACATGGATATATGAATATTATATACCATAGCGTTCCCGCACACACACACACACACACACACCTGGCCGAACCGATCACGAGCCGAGCACTGCGGCAGCTCGTTAGCGTGAGCCACCTAGCTGCTACGCTAGCACCATAGAGTGAAAATGAACACCGATTCGTTTACACAGACTCCCTGATGGTTATGGAAAGTGAAAGCTACATCCACCCTCTCGTACAATTCCTGAGTCTCCGTCAATCACGTCTGTCAATCATGACGTCTCACCCCCTTTTCATATAGCATCAAATAACGACTCAAAACCAAACGTCAAAGAAGAAATGAGCACTTTAACATACGGTGTGAATAAGAACTACATAAAATATCAATAACCGTCTTTGGGGAAAACATATTTGAAGTGTATTTCGATTTTTTTTTTTTATAGTTTGGCCCATGTCCAATGCGTGAGGGGGCGGGGTTTATGACCTGTACTGCAGCCAGCCACCAGGGGTCAATCGAAATGTTTTGGCTTCACTTTATATACAGTCTATAGTGAATAACATTATTGTCGTGGTGTGACATTTTTTATATCTCAAAGTTTTTAAGTGTTTTTTCTGGAAATTACACAAAAGGAAAGTTTGTTTTAGGGGCAAAAATGCAAAAGTGAAAATACAGTATATCTTTGTAAAAGCAGAACGAAATGACATGAGGGGCCCAGAATTGTTATGGCCTTAAAATACAATGGTCTCTTTCATTGGATTATTAATTCAAATTGGGCACAGACCAACCAGCTGGTACGGTACTGGTATGTGTTGCGTGATTTGCCAAACTTGATTTGAAGGCCAGTCCAGCATTTTTTATTTTTTTTTATTTTTTGGCTTGCTTTGAAACTCGGCACAAATCAACCGTGCACGCTGAGTCACAGCAATGTGTTGTTGACATTCTCTCGTTGTGTGTGTGTGTGTGTGTGTGTGTGTGTGTGTGTGTGTGTGTGTGTGATGAATTTGATGAATTCAGATGAGGCACAATATAATTCAGAGTCGGGCCAAGAGTGCCAAATGGGGGTTACTTAATATCTGTATTGATATTGGGCCAGCCTATTTTATTGCTGTCTGTTTTTGCTGCTTCACACAACCGCACGCCTGGCTTCGGTCCAGGTAATGCATCAAGACAAAATAAATCTGTCAGTCTTAAACAAGCCACTGGTGCGCAGAGTGGGTACAAGCATGGCTATCTGTCTTACTCCACGATACAGTAAATCATACACTGCAGTTGTAATATCTGTGATACTCATTAGTCTGGATGTTAGCATTAGCTTTCTCTCAATTAGTAACACAAGACGCTATGTTCCTCAGAGAAATCAGTCAAGGCTGTAAATCATTTACGTACCGCTGTAGTCGGCTGGTTGCTGCACATGCACACGTCACAGACACTATTTTTGGAAGCGTACTTATTCTTTACTGTAGTTCTATCTGCAAATGCGACGCAAGTGAACGAGAAGAGCGCCAGATAAAGAAGCTAAAGTCTACAGATCGCCGTGTAAAAGTGAACCACCTCAATCACCTGGATGATCGAGACAGAAAACGATGAAATTAAGGAACGACACTGTTCTTTTATTCATCGTTAGAATCATTAAAGAGAAAAGCAGGATGTGTACATCCAGTAGATAGCGTAGCAATGCTAATGCTAGTTAATGGTGTGGCAACCTTACTTCGCTAATGTTAGCTCCACTGGTTTTTAACGTAGAAACGTAGCGTTTTAGAAACATTCTCCGGGTAACGAGTATTGCTGTTACGTTACTATTATATAGTGTTTAACCATGACTAGCTCCAGATCCACTAAACCAGCCTGAAAATGAAGAACAATCTGAGGCGATTGAATGAGAGTCTATGGAGTCGGTTAGTCGTCTGAACGTGGCCGGAGCTGGACGATGCTACACTTTCAGTTGTCGGTGTGCGTTCGTGGGGTGAGACTTAGCAAAGGGTCAATTCCGGTCTCACAGAGACCTCGCTTGTCACCGTTGTCACTACCGCGGCGGTATCGACCGCAGGCATACAGGAGCATCGTGTTTTAACGTTAACGCATGTTCGTCCTCGTCAGTCAAAGGTGAGCAGAGTCAAATCGGTTTCTCGATTCCCCCGCAGTGCGACGGGATCATCATGGACCTCAGCAACACCTCCTTAGAGGGCATCGCCGTGCTCAACATTCCCAGCATGCACGGCGGCTCCAACCTGTGGGGCGAGACGAAGAAGAGGAGGAACTACAACCGCATGAGCAAGAAGGTTCCCGACAGGATGCCGGCCAGCACCGTCACGGACGCCAAAGAGCTCAAGTTCTGCATGCAAGGTGAGTCAAAGCGGATGAATGAGTACGATTAGAGGGCGGTGACACTCTTTTATCGCTACGAGGTAGATTAGACCCAAACGAGATTAGGGATGATTTAAAACAGAAGACGATGTTTTGAGTCATTTTCAACCATGAAGTGAAATGCTGATTTTTATGAATTTGGTAAGAAATGTCAACATGAACACCAGCATTGATGTGTTTCATCATAGCGTAAAAAAAACAAACAAGTTTAAGTGTGCAGATACTCTTTAACCACCAAATATCTGTTTTTGATTATAACCATGGAATGAGGGAGACTATGGTGTAAATAAATGGAGACAAGGATGTTTTGAAGGAGCAAACATTCGTAATTTACGTTAATAAAAGCACAGTATGTATTTTTTCAGAAGTGTCAAGGCGGTGCACCTCCGCTACAATAACGCTGTGGGAAATCCCCCGCCTCTGTATTTCCATTGACCTGATTGTAAATGGCCGCTCCAGGGTGTCTGACCCTTTTAAATGGCCGCCTGGCGTGCGGTAGCCGCTTGTTCACACGAAAGAATTATTACCTTCTATGTATTTTTCTCCACGCCAATAATTGACAAAAAAAAAAATTGACTTTGGACTTTTAGAAATGATTGAAGGTTCTTGATAATCAATGGTTGTCTTCTCCTGCAGAGAGCAACCATGTATAGTTTTTATCATTTGTAGCTGTGTAATAATTTCCAATTACGTTCTTTATGAAATCAGACATCAATTTATTTGGTTCTACATTGTCAGTTAGCTGCTGCTTATTATTTAGTAGACAACAGAACCAGCTGGGTTTTGGACTGTATGTGGAGCTCATTAACAGATGTGAATTGAAAATACACATGTTTTGGCTCCTGCTGTTCCTTCGAAATGCCACAAGCTGCTTCTGAAGAAAGTCAAGTCTGGATCTAAACAATTTTGTCTCTCTCTGGACGATGATATTTCAGCAGCGTGTGACAAACACTCGCTACCTCAGCGTCGGGTTCATCTACTGTTGTACACATAGGAGTACCACTCAGCCTCAGAAAGCAGTTGTGCGACGTCCTCTGTGGCTCTGGAGCTTTGTCGAGTCTCAGATAGCTCACATGTGGCTTCTGGGACGACACGAATTTGGCTGAACCTGTAAACGGGAAAGTCTGAGTGAGTGAGTGAGTGAGTGAGTGGTAAAGTTACACAAGTGGTCAGAGTGAGTAACGCCATCGGCCGTTTCAAAATGTGTTGCAGGGATGACATCAGCCGATGGGATATCTCCGTTGGATTTTGAGTTATTGCTCTGTGGCAGACAAAAAAAGCCTTTTTTGGTACTTAAACTCTTTGTGCAGCAAGATATAACATTTAGAAAAATTCCGACACGGATGTGTACTTATGTCGTACAACAAAACGTTCAAATCTCTGAAGCTTGTTTCAGGCATCTGATCAAAAACACCCATTGACTTCCACCCAAAACTGAACCGAAAGTGAAAAACTGCTGACTCATTTCCGGGTTTCAGCACTCCGTAGATCGCTTTCTTGATACATGCGCGGGTGTTGTTGCTGTGCAACCTAGCTGTAACTCTACCCACAACTCTAGACCCAGAAAGCCTCAGTTGAGAAATTTAGGTCGAGATGCAAAATATCACAATTTTTTTTGCATTAAACATTTATATTTCCCTGTACGTGTGTTTCAAACATGGTGTTTCAGTCCTCTAGTTGTAGGGTGTTGACACAGCTTGATGCATGTTATAGGAGTAGCGTAGTTTTCACTTCACTGCTGCTCACTCACCTCCAACAATTTGGCCACGTTTTAGCACATTCACGTTTAGACGTGTGTAGAAGGTGAAAGACGTTTACCCGACCGGTAGAATGTGACAAAAGGATTTTTGCACTTTGAGAATCATAAGACGCAGTGTTTTCGGAAGCTTTTTAAAAACCCAAATGTGTGGAAGTCGATAGGAAACGGCTGGTGAAACCCTTCAAGAAATAGGTTTCAAGCTTCTTTTAGTTTTTATTTGACGCATTGGAAATGTTTTTCATCAAAATGCCGTACGCTCTTTGTTTTGTTTTTTTAAACATTACTATAATATTTTGTTAATCTCCAGGATGAGTTAGGTGCAGCTGCTGGTCCAGTTTGCATTTGACGTCCTCAAACATTAGAAAAATAAGCCCACTCTGTGCTTTTCGCCAAGGTTCTCTCGATTCATCCCACGTCTGTCTCTCCTCTTCACTTCACTTTGTTTCTACATCTCTGCTGACTGACCTAAACCTTGTTTCCATGGAGATCTCAGGGCTACACTGAAGTGAAGATCGGAGGAGAGGAAGAGCAAAAAGAGAAACTACGGTGTGAGAAGGAAGGAACGCGGCTGATTCATACGACTAACCTTTAGTTGTTTGTTTTTCACTAAATGAACTTCACCGCTTTGTAGCTGCACTCTTTGCTCTCTGACTGCATTTTAGGTTGAGCGGGGGAAACATGTTACACCTGTTGTGCACGTATGCATGAACGCACACCGATAGTCCGATGACGTTCTGTCTCCACGTCTCAGATTTCTTTACCATTGCTGTGCAAACAGCATCGTACATTAGCAAGACAAACTGTACAGGAACAAAAGGGACCAAGACCTGACCAAGGCCCAGAGTGTGTTGAAACCAAGACATTCAGGGGTTGAGACCAGCAGGTCCAGACCAGTGCGAGTCCCACACACAAGTGGAACATGCAAACCTGTAGACGTTCCTTAAATTGATCAGAAAGAACCACGTTCCCTTAAAAACAGCCAGAGAATGTTCATCCAGGACTTTTCTCACATTTCTCTCTGTCTTCTTTTTGTCCAAAATAAGAAAGTAAAAATATCAACAACCAGCAGCACGAATGTTTAAAAAAACTGAAAAATCCAAACAAATTCCTGGAAAAATCCACCATATAACGTATGAAAGCTGATTATTTACATGTATACAATAAAATAAATTCAACATTTTGTCTCTCGACGAAGGATTCATGATGTTAAGATGACAAAGTTGGTTGATATTTAGGCTCTTCAACTCTTTAGCTAATAGCTAGTGGTCATTGGGAAAATCCGTCGGGGGGGGTGTCTGGTCTTAGTAGGAGCTCGATGATCTTAAAGGTTAAATACACCAATTGTACACATGGAGTTTAGCTCAGGAGTCCTAAGTCTCTGAAAGCCGTTGTTTAATCCTCTGTGGCTCTGAAAGGAGCTTCCTAAAGTCTGGTATCAGGATTACTTTAGGTTTAGGCTTGATACTTTTGACTAAAAAGTAAAACTTGGGACGTGGAGTTAGTAACGTGTGGGCGTTTTAGGCTGGAGCGCCTCCTTTTAAGACATAGCATCCTTTTTAAAGCACAAAACTCACCGGAGCCCCGTCAGCCGCCGTCCTCTTTCAGCTCAGTCCGAAAGGCTCTGGCTCCAAAAAAAAAAAAAAAGTATGATTCATAGGATTTATAGGAGCCCACAGTGCACAACCAGCCAGACACACCAGTCCGCAGCAGCGGTCGTGTGAGAGCATTTGCAGCCATTAACTCCGTTCACGTTGTAAATCCGACTCTTGACCCACATCCAGAGCCTTAATCCCAAAGTAGCCTCTTAAAGAAGTGACGACCAACAAACTGTCCTCACTTGAAGGGATTTTCATCATCTCGTTACGCAGACTGACCAGGAAAAGAGATAAACCCCGGTACGGTGTAATACAATCCAACAGCCCCGTCGCCCGTGATGGTTTTCGTGACGTCTACGCTTTAATTGTTAATTGGTGTCAGAAAGGTGTTGATTTAACTTTGAGGAGACGTTTGAGGCCTTAAGTTTGCCGGTGCACCGGAATGCGTGACTCATTCCTTATTTTGAATTATTATATTAATGTACCTATGTTTTCTTAAATAAAGAAATAAAAGAATGTTGCTAGCAAAAGAAAAAGAAGTAACAGTGGAAGTCAGGTGATATATATAAAGAGTCAGTGTAGAGAGGATGACCCAGGACCTTCACCCAGGAGACCACTGTTGGTGTCCTGTGTGAAACCAAAAGACCAGGATGTTACTTAATTTACATCACGCACACATTGTACACTTGAATTTGAACCCAAACCGCAATCTTTACCTGAATCTGACCAAGTAGGTTTTGCCTTTTACCTAAAATAGTTTCCTGTGAAGGTTTATTTTGAAAAGCTTGACAACGTTCAACGCTGAGACCAGAGGTTCATGTAGAGAGATGTAGTTTACAGCGTAGGGCCACTGACCAAGCTGCCGTATTCAACGAGTTGGGAGAGCAAATGTGTTGCTTTTCTCTGCTCGACATTATTGTAAATTCTTGTAAAATTTTGGGGGTTTTGGACTGTTATTGACAACAAGTAAACATTAATCAAAGAACAATCAACTTCTTAACTAATAGTGAAAAACATTGTTTGCAGGAGACAAATTATTTGAGCAATTCCAGTGGCGACTATATTTACAAACGCTGCGTTTTATAAGTTTATCTACAACTTTTGCCTTTTTTTATTGGACTGCATCACAATTTACAGGGATTTATATTTCATGGTGGCCAAACAATCACTTAAGATAATGATTATTATCTGATTATTATTGCAATATTCCCATGTTTCCCCTCTCCTCAATATACTAGAAGACCCGTTAAGCCAATTTCACTTTGCAGCCACACGTTTATATGACAGTTTTAGTAGAACATTTCTGAGTGAATTCGTTCACTTTGTGCATGTTTGAACATGTGTGATGGAATTTTTTTTTTTTTTTTTGGGTCTCCAGAGTTTTCCCTCAGGATCTAACCTTTTATCAAATTAGCTTCTCTTGCTAATGCTATTTGGAAACAGGACTCGGAGACGAGTGCTCTAGTTTCAGAGAGGTGTGCATTATTGTGCCTCGGGTTTCTGCGTGCCGTACAGTGTGCACGCATGTGTGTGTGTGTGTGTGTGTGTGTGTGTGTGTGTGTGTGTGTGTGTGCGTGTGCGTGCCTGCATGTTTATCATACCGCTAATTGTTCATGGCAGTTGCTTTCTCTGGCGCAATAAACTAAAGCTTTTAAATCCATTTGCTGCAGTTAATGCAATCAGCCAGGGTTACCCAGAGTGACTGAAAGACGCCCGGGGCGCTTCTGACCTCAGTGATGAAACTTCGGTCCTCTGAGTCACTGTGTGTCGCGCTGGCTTTTTGTTCTGCACGGACAGAAACGACGGCCGAGACGGACGCGCAGAGACGGCCCATACAGCGACGCGTGATTGCAACGCAGCCGCGCGCCTCGTTGTAATTGAAACGTTGCGTCGATTGCAGCGGCTTTAACGGCCTCCCGATTATCTGAACAGCCAGAGAAATGCAATCACAGGTCAGGTTACCCGTTTGCTGTAAGAACTGATGTAACGGGTTCAAACGGGCTTCAGGTGTAGCAGTCGGAATCGACGCTGCACCTCATGCACCAACGTTTTTTGTATTCTTTCGCTTTCTTTTTTTTTTTTTTCGACCCGTGTGCGACGTCAGATTCCGGTCAAACAATTGATGTTATTGTAGTGTTAAACAATGGCATCAAAGGCCAATTTAAGTAAATGGTGATGTCATTAGGCCATGTGAATACATTTAGAATTGTTAGAGGCTATTATTGAAATTGCAGAGTTAAACGGGATAATGAAATGTAATTTATTTTCGGTTTTCAAACTGAAAATTGCTTAAAAGTAATTGAATGTGAAAAATCTTGAACAACGGCGGACTAATGTCACATGACTCCTACGACAGCAGTCTGGATCACCCTTAAATGGTGTTTGCACGTAAGAGAAAATTCAAAATACGAGAAAATTGGTCAATTTGTTCTCCAAAGCAACGAGCAATGACGTCATCCTACCAAACCGCTAACGTCTGCAGACCTCTGTGAGCTCCGCCGTCGTCCAAAAACTGTGAAAAGCAGCTTTCCGTGTCCGTTGTCCCGTCGCTTTTTGTGAAATATATCTCAGCAAAATATGAATTTCAGCAAAAAGGTTTTTTTATTTTGAGTTTTATTATCTGGGAGGTCGAACACCTGGTTTATATCAGGTGAGGTGAGAAACAGAGGAAATCACGCCTGAACTCTAAATATCTTAACATCTTCCAGTGGAGCCACTGTTCTGACGTCAGGCTCGAGGTTCCCAAATGTGCTGCGTTGGGAGAGAACGAGTCAACCTGTCTGAATGTTTTTCAGTGAAGTGAGTTCAAAGGTTCGCTGTTGTCATCTGGATGAAGATAGATAACATCGCTTTAACGAAGGCCCCGGTCCCGTCACCGTCACCGTGCCCCTCCTCAACTTTTATCTCTGCGAACATCTCTCCCCTCCCCTGTTTGTTTCCTGCCTGCTCCTAGATCAGATTTCCTCAATTTCCTGCTGTGGATTGAGCTGGAAAGGATGCACATAAATAAAGTGGTTGTAGCACGCAGTGGTCCAGGGGCTGGACCGGGGGAGCTGTGCTGGGACGGCAGTACTCACTAGGATGGTACAATGATGAGGGTCTTTTAATAGTAATAGCATAGTGCAAGGAATTACAGTCTGAAATGTAGTATTTAAGCTATACAGTTACTAAACCCACTTCAATACTTATGGGATGTCTTATTTTCTGTCTTATACTAACAGTGGTGGAAAGTAACTAAGTACATTTACTCAGTTACACTACTAGTGGACATCGTGACGATTGGTTTGTGCAATATAAAAGTTTTGAAGCCTTCGAGTTTGGCAATTTTTTTCGTCGCCATCTTGATTTTGTTGGAGCCAGAAGTGACCATATTTGGACAGGAGGGTGGAAGCTGGAGAGAGGCGAGGCAAGATAGCCTACCGTTAGCATATCTAAGCTAGTTAACTGTGTTGTTAATGCTTAATTTCGGCTAGTGAAAAACATGCTTTAAAAAAAAAAACACTCCTTAGAGTGTTTTTATAGTAAAACGCTGAACAAGACATTCTTCTGTCCTGATTGACAGATCGCCACGACCTAAAGCGTCCCCTGCTTTATGGTCAGTTTGACTCTAAATGGAGCATAATGTACTAAATGAACATTATGCTGTATTGAAGAAGACTGTAAACTAGAGATTGAGACCATAAACTCATGTTTACAATGTTTACTGAGGGAATAAATCAAGAGAGAAGTAGAGTCATTTTAGACTAGACTTCTATACAACCAGAGGAGTCGCCCCCTGGTGGACACTAGAGAGAATGCAGGTTTTAAGACGCTTCCGGATCGGCCGATGATAAATACCTCCAAACTGTGGACTGACCTTTGTTAAACCTGAATGTTTTTTGTTTTTTTTAATTTCTAGAAAATAAAAATGATTGATTGCTTAATGAAAATGTCACCTCAATGTCACAGACAATGTGACATGTGGCTTTAACTTTGACGGAGACGTGCTAGCTGATTACTTCTTCCCATGATTGATTAGTAAAGCGATGAGTTAATGAGTCAAATAAGTCGCTCAACACACAACCTTGGTGTTCTGTTGTTTTTTTTTAGAAACCTGCTATTTTAGGGATGTTCAGACCGGGTTCACATTGCGTCTCTCCCCTCCGTGACTCATTTGTTTTCTCTCCCTGCTTGTCCGACTCTCTCCCCCCCCCCCCCACCCCTCCCATCTCTGACTCTTTCCCTCCCCTCACCTTTCCTTTCCTTTCTCTTGCTACCCTGCCTCCCGAGGTCCACAAATCACCAGCCCACCCTCCCCACTAACAGTCAAGCTGTGACACAATATGATGAGGCTATATTGGGCCGATCGCATCCAGAGTCGGCGTATTGTGCTCTTCTCACACAGCGGGAAAAGAAAAAGCACGCTATAATTACTTTGATTCACCCCCGCCAGTCTGTGAGGCTGGAAATGGTTCCCGTACGAAGCCGCCGAGTCGCTCTCAGTGGATGCTGGGAGAGTGGATGACCTTCCAGTGATACATTTACTCAAAGTTAATGGATGACAAACGATCCTTAAAAAAGAGGCCGATCGCTTTCAAACAGGATGGGAATGGAAAAGATTAAATTTTTTTAAAGCTTCTTCTACAATCTGTTCTTTCCCATGACTGTTTTTTTTTTGTTGTTTTTTCTTCTTTCTCCCATCTGGAAAAATTCTCATGACGATTTGGTTTCTGGACAAAACAGAAATTTCACCATCTGGGTGCTTACAGACCATGTAAGGATTCAGTGGCATGGTCTGTGTGTGTGTGTGTGTGTGTGTGTGTGTGTGTGTTTTTGCACTGTATCATAGTAACATAGTGTTCTTTGTCAAAAGGCCAAGTGCTCTCCCCCGTACCTTTACCTCCGTTGGTGCTGGCGAGGTGAGCTGCAGTTCCTCTTGACCATCTGCCATGACTCTGGCCACCCTGAGACAATAACAGGCCGGTCGGGGAGGGAGGGAGGGAGGGAGGGAGGGAGGGGGAGGGGGGTAGGAGGCCATGTGGGCGGAGGAAGGATACACAAATATGCCTGCTAATAATTATAGCCTATAACACCTCATGCTGATGAACAATGAAAGGCTGCAGCTACTCCTCTGGGGGATTTATAATTCGTCTTTCAGTTTCTAATTGAAGGCTCGCTATAAATAGCTCACCGCTGAATTAAAAAAAAAAAAACGTGCGGGGACAAGTCTGGAGATCTCCTACATTCTTCTGGATGTCAACGAATCTCGTGAAAAGACTAAAACCAGCAATGAATGCTGCTAATGGGTATTGTCTGCGTAGCCAAAAGCCTGATATAACTCGTTCCTCTGTGCCACAGAGCTCCATTGTTGTTGAGTGACATGTTCCTTTATTGAGATGAACGTGGGCACTGTAGTTTATTTCTTTTTGACTCCGCGTACACCGCCATGGCTCCATGAAGAGACAAATAACAGTCAGACCGTCGGGGTCGCTTACCAGAGATACTGTTAGTTTAGGGAGAAGAGAGTGCCCCGCGTTTTCACAGAAGCTGAAGTTCCTTAAACCTGCATTCTCTCTAGTGTCCACCAGGGGGCGACTCCTCTGGTCGTATAGAAGTCTAGTCTAAAATGACTCTACTTCTCTCTTGATTTATTCCCTCAGTAAACATTGTAAACATGAGTTTATGGTCTCAATCTCTAGTTTACAGTCTTCTTCAATACAGCATGATGTTCATTTAGTACATTATGCTCCATTTAGAGTCAAACAGACCATAAAGCAGGGGATGCTTTAGGGGGCGGGGCTACCAGTCTCCACCCCGGCGTTGTCCAGTCAGCCCTTCCACAGTGTGTTTTCAGTTAATGAAAGTTAAAATCCTCTTATTCAGCGGTTAGATATACTAAGCTCCACCCTCTTGTGTCACTTCTGGTTGCAAAAAAAACAACAAGATGGCGACGGCCAAAAACAAAAAATGCCTGAACTTGAGGCTTCAACACCGTTGAGGGATATCCATACAGTCTATTACACATAAAACTAAACCAGAGCGATACAATAACAGTATACTTTATTATGACACGGTACCCAGTCGTGACTCCTGGTCTCTTTAGACCTGCTCTCTGTCACAGTTTTGGGATCGTGTTCTTTAGTTATGCTGAAGTTTTTAAAGCCCAACTGAACTCACATTGTTTCATCCCTTTTCTGTGTAGTCCAAAATGATGCCAGCGTGTTTTTGAGAAGCATTGCTCATAGTTTGTTTTTATTATTTCTGAATGGAGGAAGGTCGACCTGTCGCCGTCTGTGTTTGATTAACAGCAGCTGGCGGGCTGCCAGAGTGCTGTTGAATTAATGCAAAGAATGCTTTAAGATTTTGTTTTTCACAGGAGAAGCGATTTCCATAGCAGGTATAGTTTAGCTCAAGAACAGATGGGCATTGTTTATTTTGGTCTTTTCAGGGGATTAGTTGAAAATGACTCAAAGATAGAATATAGCCACCATTCTCCTTTCATTTGTATTTTCATACTTCGATATATTCATTTATATATCTTGCATTTGATTTAAATTTTAAATAGAGTTTTTTTTTTTCCAAACAATGAAGGCATTTTTGCTGCACGACAGAGGAAAAAAATAGTGCAGCACATTGCAGTGACGGCTCTCGCTGCCCGCTGCTTGGCAAAGCAATGCCATCCCATCCCAGAATGCACTGTGGCCGCGTTATGTAAGAGGCTTGTTCTGGTCTATTCTTAGCTCTACCTCGACTGAGAAGTAACAGCGCCGGTTTGCCCCGAGAGTCAAAAGCGCAGCGATCTGATGAGGCGGGAATCGTCAGCGAGGTGAGAACCGGCGCAGTGGGCTCCTCTGCCATCGGGCTCTCACACTGGGACGCCTGGCAGGATGGCATGCCCATGTTTGGCGTTCGGAGGAAGTAGAGGTGTATGGGGTGGGTGTGCGAAGGAGGGGGATTTATAAATTTCATAGTACAACACAGGAAAAAGGACATATGAATAGAACGGGTTTTAAACATCCTAAAATAGGACGTGTCAACCAACACGCTGCCATATAAGAGCGCTTTTACAGACTCCCGTCTTTACATCCAGCCTTCCTGTTTTTTAATTCCCATCTGTCGTGAGCAGCCATTGTGTCACTAGTCTTGTTGATCCCTAAGTCTCCCAACTGTCCAGCATTTTTTTTTTTTTTTTTTATTAATGGATGCCCAATCCTATTATGATTATTTCCTGGAAAGCCCTGCAGAGACGGAGGGGTTGGTATGGCGGACACGTGTCTGAAGATGAGGCATCGCTTCTGCTTTTGACGAGGACGATGAAGACGTGATAAGGGATCGTTGCTGTCGTTTAGGACACTCAGATCATGTCCAGAGTAGTTTTATTTATTTTTTTTATTGAGGTTTTGTACAAAGCTTACAAGTAATAGATCTGTTTTATATTCGGATCTCTGTGTTTTGTAGACTATGATAAATATTTGACTTGATTCAGTGAGAAGTTGTATTCTTGACAATGTGTAAAAAGCTTTGAAACAGCATTTAGATATTTATGTTGGGACGCATTAAAGCTACTATGAGCTACTATGTATAATGGTTTTTGGCGGTCCCTGTGGACAAAAGCGGTGGCGTTTCCAAGCACCGGACTCCCTCTATAAAACTGGTCCGCTCCGCTGAGTCCCGGTTCTGGTTCTGCCGTGCCTCTCGTCCCTCCAGCGGGCCCAGCAGCACAGCCTGGGTCTCCAGCCATGTGGAGCGCTCCTATGTAGGTCATGAAGAGACATTAGTGGAACCGAGACCTGTCAAAGGTCCCTCACCGTAACGTCAACAACGGATGAAATGATGTGTAATGTGGAAAGAGGGTCACTTAAAGGGATAGTTTGGATTCATTTAAATGAGTTTGTATGAGGTACTTATCCATAATCAGTGTATTATATACAGTAGATGGATAATTCACTCTCCTAAGAGTCTGTAGAGACCAAACACAGAGCTTTAATTTGTAGAATAAATTATCTACAATTGTATATGTGTTAAAAAAAGATAAAAAAAATTAATCTTAAATAAATATTGATCACAATATCATCTATAACTCTAATAATGTTAACTAAGTAACCAGAACGGAGCCTTTTTGATATTAATTTCTCATCCTCTAACGAGCACGTCTGCGCTGACGCGTGAGACCCGAGCGTTTCATGACCGACGGCCTGAAAGTGTGATTTCAAAATGTTTGTTCCTTACTCTGCTCTGACATTTCCTTTTGAATTGTCATCTGAAATATTAAAGAGAGTGCCAGTGACTCAGCTGCGGCAAACTCCTTCCCCGTATGTAAACCTCTTTGAAGATACACGTGCACGAAAAATGGCGCCGCACATCTTAAAGGCCACAACTGACGGAGAGAGATGGAACACACAAGTTTCCTTAAATCAACGCGAGAGATGCTTTTTAATATTTGGAAAACCGCACGAAATGTGTTTTACAGAGCAGACAGGAGTTTATTAAGGGAATCAGCGAAACAAATTCTCTGTACTTGTGTCACAATGTTTACCTTTTTTTTTTAAATCCTTCAGAGCGTGAAAAGTCGTGAGTCAGACTCCCCCCCCCCCCCCCGGGGGCCTGTGTTGCATCAGGCTTTTGCAGAACAAATTTCCTCTCAGAAATATGCAAACCGTTTCCTGTTTGTAGCTCCAAACGGGGCGAGCGAGGACCGCCGACGTTGGGAAATCATTAACGTTGTTTACGCCGTAACAGACGGACCCGTGGCTCCAGGCCCGGCAGGCAGCGCCGCCGGTCGAGACCCTCTGCGAACGGTTTGACCGGTTCCCTTGGGTGCCTCTCACAAGCTCTCTTTATTTTTTTTCCTCTTCTTGCACTGACGTAAACTCTGCTCCACGCCTTTAAACGGACTCTTATTATTTCTGATATTTTCTGTCCGGCTTTAACATGAGAACCGTGTAATCATGAGAAGAGTGGTCACTCTTTTTTGGGGATTTAATGGACGGGAAGCTTTCAGAATTCAGTCTTTCTTTTGACATTTGAAGACGCCGATGATTCAGAGAGACTTTTTTTCTTTGTCTTTTTGCGAGCTTGATAGAATAACTGGAATATGTTTAGGTGTTTGGCTGGCGGCTTGCCGGCCTGAATCAAGTTAATCAACTCTCAGACCTCGCCGCGCCTCCCTGAATGATCAGCCACGGAGAACGGACTCCAGACCGAGTCTATTTTTGTGTGCGACACCAGAACATATTGTCCAATCATCAGAACGAAGGCAATAAGAATGGAGAGAACATCTCGTCGTACATGTAGACATTGAAACAACAATAAGAGCTTAGAATGTCCTCGTCGGCCCGGTCAGCTCCTCCAGCTTGGTTCCTGTTACCACGTTCGGACGCGACCGCAGTTAATAACTGTAGATGAGTTGCCACCTCACAAATTATCACACCGGCTGCGAGGACGAAACATTTCTCAGATTTCATTTGTTAAAAACCTGTGAAGCTGCCCGGAGCCTTGCGACGCGCACAAACGCTCAATCACATTAGGTTTCTTATGAGCTACAACGTATTGACGGGGGGGGGGGATGTCAAACAACATCGTCGCTGACCTTTAAGATCATGTCTGTAAAGGTGGACTTCGTAGGCATCGCGCTCTTCAGACAGAGAGAGAACACAAAGGGGAATTCATAGATTAAAGGATTACAGGGAGGCTATTAAGAGATCTCATAGTCACGCTGAACTTTTATCGTTCCACTCCACTGCCCTGTACATTAAAGTGGCTGCAATCTATATTTTTGCGTCACTTGACTTCCTGGTTTGCTCCTGCCATAACTACACGGCCACGCAGAGCTTCACAGCTTGACGCCATCTGCCGCGTTTTTGACGGCTTGGGGAGGCGTTTTTACCAGTAACGCTTGATGAGTTTCAGAAGAAAAGGCTGCAAACGGCAGAGAGACTGGTGAACACAGCGGAGCATTTAGCAGCTAAAGGGACAGATACTCCCCTCAGGAGTTGGTAGAGACCAAAAACGGAGTTAGGTTAAGCAAAGAGCCTACAACTAACATATCTCTGTTTCACTGTCTCTCTCCATCCAGACTTCAGTGACCAGCTGGTGGAGGTGGTTGGCCTTGAAGGGGCGATAGAGATGGGACAGATCTACACCGGGCTGAAGAGTGCCGGACGCAGACTGGCTCAGTGTGCCAACGTCACCATCAGGTCAGAACCCCTCCTCGTCTTCCTCTACGTTACTCCACCCTCCTCGTCTTCCTCTACGTTACTCCACCCTCCTCGTCCTCCTCTACGTTACTCCACCCTCCTCGTCCTCCTCTACGTTACTCCACCCTCCTCGTCCTCCTCTACGTTACTCCATCCTCCTCGTCTTCCTCTACGTTACTTTATCCTCCTCGTCCTCCTCTACGTTACTCCACCCTCCTCGTCCTCCTCTACGTTACTCCACCCTCCTCGTCTTCCTCTACGTTACTCTACCCTCCTCGTCTTCCTCTACGTTACTCCACCCTCCTCGTCCTCCTCTACGTTACTCCACCCTCCTCGTCTTCCTCTACGTTACTCTACCCTCCTCGTCTTCCTCTACGTTACTCCACCCTCCTCGTCTTCCTCTACGTTACTCCATCCTCCTCGTCTTCCTCTACATTACTCCATCCTCTTCGTCTTCCTCTATGTTACTCCACCCTCCTCGTCTTCCTCTACGTTACTCCACCCTCCTTGTCCTCCTCTACGTTACTCCACCCTCCTCGTCTTCCTCTACGTTACTCCACCCTCCTCGTCTTCCTCTACGTTACTTTATCCTCCTCGTCTTCCTCTACGTTACTCCACCCTCCTCGTCTTCCTCTACGTTACTCCATCCTCCTCGTCTTCCTCTACGTTACTCCACCCTCCTCGTCTTCCTCTACGTTACTCCACCCTCCTCGTCTTCCTCTACGTTACTCCATCCTCCTCGTCTTCCTCTACGTTACTCCACCCTCCTCGTCTTCCTCTACGTTACTTTATCCTCCTCGTCTTCCTCTACGTTACTCCATCCTCCTCGTCTTCCTCTACGTTACTTTATCCTCCTCGTCCTCCTCTACGTTACTCCACCCTCCTCGTCTTCCTCTACGTTACTTTATCCTCCTCGTCCTCCTCTACGTTACTCCACCCTCCTCGTCTTCCTCTACGTTACTTTATCCTCCTCGTCTTCCTCTACGTTACTTTATCCTCCTCGTCCTCCTCTACGTTACTCCACCCTCCTCGTCTTCCTCTACGTTACTCCACCCTCCTCGTCTTCTGATCTCCGTTCTCCATCTTTCCCCTTTGTCTTCGCCTCGTGTCACTGTCCCCTTCCTTCGTCTTCCTTCTGGTCAACCAACTGGAAGCTGTACTTTCTGCACAGAACGCATCAATCCCCACGTTCAACGCGTTGTATGATCAAAAATGTATTCCTCTCGAGTGTTTTTGAAGTCTACACAACCCAACCAATAACATCAATTATATATTTTATAAATGCATGCTTTACTAAGTGAGTCACACAATGACAGAATAAGAAATGTCTGTATACACTATATGTACACTATGGTTGTATCGTGCTGGAGTTTATCCAGATCTACGTTTAACGGTTACTAAATGTTGAAAGCTGACCTATATGTGGGGGAAAAAATAGATTTGGATATAAGTATTTGATTTCAAACATTTTTCAAATAAAGCCAGCTACTGTACCAAAGAAGTTACATTTATTACAAGTTGTGCTGCAAACTGGCCCGAATACTTCCCTGGACCAGATTAAAAAGAGCATTCATCACAGTCATTCTCCCATGCTGTGTTCCTGTAGCCCAGAGAGACATGCATGAAAGTCTTAAACCAACTTTGAGTGTGTGTGTGTGTGTGTGTGTGTGTGTGCTTGTGTGTGTGTGTGTGTGTGTGTGTGTGTGTGTGTGTGTGTGTGTGTGTGTACATATACAGTGGGTCTGTGAGTTTAAAGAGTGGGGGCCAGTCTGGGAATGGCTCTCATGGGAACAAAGGGTGCAGTGTTTGACCCTGTCCTGGGGCAGTGTGAACAGGCATCTCGTGCCTCAGAGGTGTGTGTGATCTGACCTTCACAACCTCCAACCCCACCCTGTCCTCCCCTTCTCTCTCTCTCTCTCTCTCTCTCTCTCTCTCTCTCTCTCTCTCTCTCTCTCTCTCTCTCTCTCTCTCTCTCGCCCTCCCCCCACCTCTCTTGCTCTGTCCTTCTGCTCTCCCTCCATAGGACGTCCCGGCGGCTGCCGATGCAGATCGACGGCGAGCCCTGGATGCAGCCCCCCTGCACGGTGAGAGTTGAATGAGAATCTGTGCTAAGATAGGGATTCTCATGGGGGCTCACAGCATGTCATCAAATTCAAAGACCCCTTTAGTCCCCAAGAGGCCCCATATGTAGCTATTTTGTCCCAGAGACACTTATTTCTACTGTTCTGTAATGTCTCATTTCCACTGCACGATTGGACACGCCTCCACTCCACTCAACTCACTTCTGGTACCAGGTACTGGGTATAGTTTAAGACACCAATACCAACATCAGTACCCTTAAAGTGATACCGATACCAATAGAGTACTTCATTGGATACTCATCATTTGAATAGAAGATGTGTGTGTGTGTGTGTGTCTGCACATCGCTTATTCGGCAGTTCCTGCTGACAACGCCAACCCACGGTGATTTCACGGTTTTTTCGCATTGTTTTCCACCGTTGATAGTAACCCCTTCGGTGTAGGCGGGGATTCTTGAATCCTTTCATCGGCAGCCAAACGGAGGCACTGACTTCTCTCTGACCAATCAGAGGCCTCCGGTGTTTCAACTCCACGTTCTAGAGTCTACTCGGCTGGCTTTTTGAAGTCTCGAAGTCCGAGGTGGCGCTAAGAAAAGCACCAGGTATTATGCTCAACTTTTGCGAAGTGGAAAACCAAGAAAGCGAGAGAGCGAGTCCTGTTTGACCAGCGACGTACCGATGTGGTGGAAATGCGGCACTAAGCGTCCCGGCTCCTTATCCTGGCTCGGGTCCTCGATCTTTTGTTCATCGTCCTCCTCTGCACACCCACAGCCTCAACCTCCAACACAATCGCGCCGTCACGAGTCCGACTTTACCCTTCATAGAAAAGGAGGAAAATCAACTATTATCCATTCATCCTCACGTCCATTTTAAACCACCTTTCATTGAGTCATAGTGGGCCTTCACTGGAGGCGGAAGATAGAACACTTTTTTTTTTTTTGTTCTGTTATGTAGGTAATTTCCAAGGTTGAGCAAGTGATTTCATAACAGTCTGTTGTGAAGAGTCCAGGAAGTGATGACTGTCGACCCGCTGGATTCGTCAGATAGAGATGTTGAGAACACGTTGCTGCGTGCACCTTTGTATCCTCACTATGTCCTTCTCTGTCTGACTCTTACAGATCAGGATCACGCACATGAACCAGGTCCCCATTTTACTGGGTCCGCCTCAGAAGACACCCTTCTTTTTCTTCAAGAAACGCAACCGGAGCCGCGACTAGGACACATGCATGCACGCAAAGACACACACAGACACAGTACACACACACATATATATATATATATATATATATATATATATATATATATGCACACACACACACACACACACATGCCACCCACTGTATAGGTAGTACCAGTGAAAATGGGGAAGATCATCAACAGGATCACATCGTGGATGCCTACAAGTTTTCCCCAAAGGAACCATGCGGCGATGGCACCCGAAATGAAAAGACTCTCAGTATACAGTACCGACCTATTCCTGTGTAACCATCGTCCTCTAGTCTTGTCCCCCAAACCTCCGTCTCAGCCATGGATTTCAAGTTTCAAAAGCCAAGTCTCTCAGCGCCAAACCGCCGCCCAAAACCTGCCCGAAAAACTCTAGCCACGTGCCAGTACCGCACTGCCCGCTAAACTCAACCATGGACCGCGAACGAATGTACAGAACCGTGAGGGGAAGGAGGGTTACAGAGGGCGGGGTAGTCCGATGAGAACGAAGGCGCTCCAAACACACACGACGGTGAGAAGGAGAGAGAGCGGTGTGGCGGTAATCGTGGGTTGTTTACAAGGCCGGTGAGTAAACAGAGAGTAAGATCCGCCTCTTCGTTAAAACACCTGTATGAATAATGAAACAGCGGTTGCTTGTAAGAGCACAAGCTCCGGGGGGGGGGGGGGGGGGGGGGGCTCCCCACAGACTGACAGCACGGTGGAGGAAAAGCCTCATCCATTATTGACTTATTTTGTTTGTGGGTTGACGGCAGTGGGGCGTAACAGTGGCCTGGAATGGTTTGAAACATGCAGGGATTTTTTTTTTGGGCCCCTTAGCATCACTGACCTACAAAAAACAGATCTTTTAAAACCGCGTTAGATGATCTGGCGGTAGACTCCAGGCGGAGGAAGTTCCCGTCCAACTGCGCTCAGTCATCGCTGCATCGCTTGAAGTTACTACGAGGAACTTTTAACAGTGTAATAGACAGACTCGGCGTAATACTGACGCCCCTATATGACCTACATAAGCAAACGAGACCATCAGCCAGAGGGCTGGCTACAGCATGCAGGTTCACCAGAGATTCCTTCAGCTCGGACTCCTCCAGAGACACAAGACCCAAATCCGGCTTCGCTGCCGCCTCAACAGTGGGAGGGCACCTGGAGCTCACCGCTAGCTTCCTGGGAGCCAACGACGACGCCACGCCGCTGGAGGCCGAGGCCGTGCTGCTGGGTCCGGTGGAGGGAAGGGGAGGCGCGGGAGGAACAAGAACCAGGACTGTGCAGGGGGGGGTTATACTGTCGGACCCCTGCTGCACGGAAGCGCTTCTGCTTTTGTCCACAGGGGCCGCCAGAATTAACACAGAATGAAAGTTCCTTGTAGTAAGTTTCAGAGGCTGGACGTGGTTGTTTCGGACGACCTCGTATCGGCAATTTGTTTGCGACTGCTCGGACCTGTCCGGACGTGTCCGAGCAGTCCACACTGAGCCCGCGTGGAGCGCGTCTGCCAAGCGAACAGAACTGCCGCGTGTCCAACGGCTCCAACAGCCCCTGTGTACCGTGTGCCACAGGACACTTTTAGTGGGTCAAGGATTGAAATAAATCCGCTCAAGGGTACATCAGCAGGGCCCACGGAGGGTGGGGGGGGGTTATTTACCAGAGCATTGACAGGGAAAACTAAATTTATCCCTCTATTTCAGGGCGGGTCTATCCTCCAGTGAAACCCAACGCCTAATTACTGTGTCAAACATCAACTCACAGAGTCAAGTGTGCTGTCAGAGTGCAAATCCCAGAGCCTGCCCCTTCTGCTTTAATGCATTCATGGTTTGTTTATCTACACCAAATAAAGATGTGATTGTGTTTGACGGAAGACGGATATGACGGTCAGAAACTGTCGACCGGAGAGCTTATAGTTCAGTGTTAATAAAGAATGTATCCATATTACTGTCCCCACGATATGGCAAAATTGCGTATAGTAGCGTGTGCTGAAAGAGTATATGTATATTTCTGGAAAGTAGCAGAGTAGCTCACAAATACTGTACACACAAATGTGTTTTAATATATCATTGTTATTAATATGTGTAAATCTTAGCTTAGAGGAGCTCAGATCAGTATTTCTTCGCCGTACAGAGCTGCTGCAGTCGACCTCTGAAGGCAGTTTTTCCACTTTTGTCTAATTCACATTGTTTGAGATTTCGGTTCGAGTGTCGCGTCGTCGTCTCTCCCCGGCTTGGCTTCTTCCTTGCTTGTTGAACAAACGGCAACATCGAAGCATCAAAATTACGGCGTGTGTGACGAAATAATCTCATGGTTCACATGGAGCTACGCGGGTTAGCGAAACGCTAACTATTGGTATTGGCATACATGTCAGCCAACAAGAAGTTGCAGTGAAGAATGTACTGATACTTTGTGTTTGAGGTAATTCGACAAAAAGAATCGACAGTAATGCTAACTATGTACTAAAGTATAGCTATGCGTTGAGCTAAGTGCTAATGTCAGAATGCTAACATGCTCGCATTGACAATGTTTATGCTCAGTGGGTGACGTTCACCATGTTTTCCCCCCGTGTTAGCATGCTAATGTTAGCACTAAACACACAGCTGTCATTAGTTTTGTAGGTATTTGTACCAAAGTGAAAAGTTAAGGTATCATTCAAGTTAAAGCGTTCATTTTGAGGGGGGGGGGGGATATGAATGGCTGGACCAAAATACCAATGAACATTTAATTCAAAAACCCCCAATCTGAACCTCATGGTGGCGCTGCAGGAAGAGTCAGGGGATCAACGACATCAGTTGTAGGTTATCCTCTGGGGACCATGAATGTCAAAATTTCAATGGCAATACATTTCCCCTCTCATTAGAATGTTGGAACGACTGTACAGCAAATTACTGATACAAAATACTTACATTTAGTCCACCATGTTTATTTTTTAGCTGTAAAATGTCCCAACCTGAAGATATCTGAATTAAAGATTAAAAAAAAACATGTAGGAGATCCTTGACACAAATGTTTGTTTAAAAGAAAGAATGTCAACTGATATATCGTAACCTCGTAGGTAAAGGTAATGAGAATATTTCGTCACACAGTGTACCACGAAGTTCAAGGATGAACTCTCAACGCTCGGGAAGATGACCGACGAGATCCTCAAAGAGAATGTGAACGTGTGAATGTTAAAACTCCAGTGATCCGCGATGCGATGTGAGTTCGACGTGAGTGGAAGGCTGCCTCTCGCACCCTGCTGAGATGTAAGCGTTGAAGAGCGCAGGGCGCAGGGAGGCCGGTTGGGGTGTTTCTGATGGTCCAAACTGAGCTACCACCGTAGGGGTCAGGCTTTTGAAGCCTTTTACACCCTATTTCCCTTTAAAATACACCGAGTCCATTGCTACTCTTGCACCCAGGCCCCATGAAAACAGACGGGACGTGTCCTCTACACGGTAGATATCCAGGTGTGAGTTTGGGTTCCTCCAATCATCAACTAGTTCAGGTTAGACGTGTGTGTCACTGTCATCCATCTCGGAGGTTTGTGTCTGAATACACACCAATTTAAAGCCATCGGACGCAACTGGCATTGCACTTGTGGGAACGTCGCAAGACCAGAAATGGAGCACATCGTTGTTCTCCTTAGTTTGCAGCTGTGCCCAATGGAGCCTGGGTGCCGAGAGAGCTCGGTGGGAGAAGAGTGCATGTTTACAGTACCTTTACATTTATTGAGAGAATTGTTTTAGACGGCTATATTACCAAGTGTATATATTTGTTTATAACATTTTAGCTGAGGTTTAACTTACGTCACCGCATGCCTGCTGAAACAAAAAGGAGAGTGAACAAAGAGGAGAGTGTGTGGATCGGACTATTCAAACTTATTTCTTTGCTTAAAGATTCCATTTATCTGACATATTTATTTGTTGTGGTTTTATTTTATTTATTTTTTGTTTGGGGGGCAGCAGCAGCATGTTTTTTTTTTAATCACGTGCAAGAAAAGGCGCGGAAGAAGCCGTCTCGTGGCATTAAAAAAAAAAAAGAACCGAAAGCAGAATTCCCAGATGAAGTTTCCACCGCTGCAACATCCATTTGTGATTTACTGTGGAATCAAAGGGCAGCGACACCAACGCCCACACGGAGCCCCGTCGGACTGAATTTCCAATATGTGTCACAACCCGCGTCTGTTCCCGTCCTTTTGAAGTAATCGATTTGCCTTAACAAACAAACGGATCCGCTCTGCGGCTCTGCGCGGTGCGCTCACACGGGATGAAAAAGCAAATCATCCAATCGCAAAGAAAGGGCGATTATTTGTTGCAACGCATTGCCCTGGAAACGTGACGGTCAACCGCCACCGGCATTTAGACGAGCACAACGCAGACTATTCTGTCAATATTTGGCAAAACCCGGCGTAGTGATTTCTGTGTCGTCCTAACCTCCAAAATAGCATTATGATTTGCTGCTAGTTGACCTTTATTATCAAACGGGGGGGGGGGGGGGGGGGGGGTTGATATCTGTGTCCATCTTTATCTGCAGGCTGAGTTTCCTGAAGCAAGTTCTCTTTAAAGATAAAGCGACAAATCCCATGAAACGAGACAAAAGCCAACAATGCGTAACCCTGTCTGTGGCTCACCAGCCCGTTTGTTCTTACCGAATGCTTCAATCTACAAACAATAAATAGGTCGCATGTATTTTCATTATTTTAAGGCTCTGCAATGTCCTTAAACAGATGCAGATTTTTTTTCGCCAAAAATTGTTAAAATTGGAGTAAAGGGTCAATTTGTCGTGGGACTATTTTCCCGCAGCGGATTGATACACATTCGGTGCTCTCTCGTGTGTTTGCAGCTCATTGGACAAAAAGTAGTGACAACTAATCTGTTTAAGGCTTCGCTACACATGCAATACTTGTTGGTTTTTGATCTTTTCGTGGAATTTGTTCGCAATAATAAAGATATAGAACATCACCAGCCTAATCCTTTGTTCTATTTTACTACATTTTAGATGTTCGATAACCGACCAGTTGTCAGAACGTTCAAAAGGCACACATGTAGTTGTGAAGAAAAGTCCAGCCGTGGAAGTTTATCAAGCCGGTGAACTTTTTCTTCCGTTTGAGATTCTAGTTACCGGGCAGGTTTCCTGTCGAAGAGGAAAAAAAAAAGAAAACCTTTTTCAAAACACGCGACTCTCTCGTCGACTCCAGCTACCGTTGGTGGAGAAGTTGGTTTCCCCTGCATCTCTGATTTCTCCTTGCGTGACTCTTAAAGCTCAAACTGATGACTCAGGAGAGCAGTCCTTGGACTAGAACCTGCCTCGCAGTCATGTTTTTGTCTCTTGTCAAATGACAAATATTGTAGTCACACACTGGAAATGTCTCATCAGCTATATATCGTTCACACACAAGGAAAAGAAATACCCAGAAATGCCGTACATGCACCAGATTTAATGAACGCCTGGTAGAAAGGAATAGTTTGACATTCTGGGAAATATTTTTAATTAATTAAAAGATGATACCGCTGTCACGTCAGTGCGTACACAGACATATCTAGACGTACATATCTAGACTGAAGAGACGCAACGTACAGGCTCTGGTAGAGACCTGTCAATCGCAGTAAGCCCCGCCCTAAAGCACACCCTGCTTTATGATCTATTTGACTCTAAATGGACCATAATTCACTAAATGAACGTCATGTTTACAACGTTTACTGAGGTAATAAATCAAGAGAGAAGTAGAGTCGTTTTCTCTCACTGCTAGAATATTCTGTTTCACTGGGGAATATGTCACAGTACAGAAAAGATAATGGGATTCTCTCCTATCTAATAATGTATTTCCCAGAATGTTAAATTAGTCCTTTAAGAGTGACACGTCACCGTATGATATTCAATATCCGGGATGATTAATATTACGCCCGCCACACAACTCTGTGTTATTAATTAGCAGCGCTTTCATTCGTCAACCGGGTCACAGTCATGTGTTTTCATCTGCTTCCCCCGTGGAACTATCAGAGGCCCCTCCCCCCACCACCTTTTGCATGGACCCCCCACCCCCACCCCTCCGAGGCAGGAATGGCTCTACAGTCCTAACTAGTGTGATCCAGATCTCGTCCTGGGACAGATTAGCAGCGCCGAGTGACATCAGAGGCACAGATACAGCAGAGCCCCTGCAGCGTGTTGCTGCTCTACATGTGCGTTTAGATCATCAGATCATAGAAACAGAGTCCACAGAGCGGATCACAGATCCCATATTACGTAGCGTGATACACCGACGTCGTCACACAGCATTAGGGGATTATTACAAATAAGAAGAAGAAAAAAAAAACCTCCCGTATGTAACCAAGATGACATTTAATCAAGTTAGCAAATCTATGAATTCTACGTCTGTGATGTGAGCCTTCTGTTCCCCCTCGGGGGTCAGTGTGGTGGTGGTGGAGGGGGGCTTTCAGCCCACAGAGGGTCAAGGACAGACCGCCCCCCCCCCACCCCCCTGCGTGGTCCAGGACCTGATTAGATGAAAGGGGTTGAAAAATCAATATATCCAGCCTCTGCAGTCTGCCCCGTGTCTGTCTGTACAGTACGTCTCCCTCACTGTTTGTTGGCATTTTCACGGACGAAACATTTGACCGAATAAACAGAGGCGATAGAAAATGCAACGTTGTCGCTTTTTTTCTTCTTCTTCTTCTTCTTCTGAATTCACGTCAACAGACGCCGCTCGTGGCTTTGCACTTCAGGCGATTGGATTTGGCCTTTGAACTCCACACAGCACTCAGAAACACACAAACATTTAGCATTCACTCACTAGTGAGTTAATCAGAATGCGTTACACGGTGCCTGATAAAGACAGGAACCTGATTTATTTATCTTCATGATTCATTTAAAGACAAATACATCCAACGACAACATCGACTGTGAGCCACCGACGACGTTAAGCGGTCCGATGGAGACTGAGAGGAGATCCGTGATGAGAAGGAACAAACAAAAGAGATAATGGCTTGAAGAAGGAACTCTCCAGAGTCCAGGTAAACCAAAGCAACACCTAACCCTATCAGGTCATGTAATCCTGTGAAACTAATGCAGTGTTAACAGAAACACAACAGGTCAGCGGTGGAGGAGGCCTTCAGACCCTTCAGTTCAGCTAAATACACTTCCTGTGGTCCAACACAACGAACTCTCCAACTCTGACTCGCGTTGTTTTCGTCACATGACACAATGACAAACAGGAAGCAAAGGGGAAAGAAAAGCGCGTGATGTTGTCAGACACTTATTATTATTATTATTATTAATATCAATCTGAGCCTGTCGGTACATTGACGGTGAGGAGTTGCCCCCGAGAGGTCACATTGTTGATCACATTGTTTATTACTCACTGAGACACTAAAACGTGGGAAAAATAGGGTCCAGGGATTGAATAGTTACCTGTTATTGTTAAAAAGTCCTCTATTAAAAATAGAATAAACTCTAGAATAACGTGTAGCTGTACTCTTATTGGTGTACTTATTGCTATTCAAGATATTAGCTCAATAGTTTTACAATAGCGACGTTATCAGCTTAAAATGTGTCCAATACTTTGGTTTATGACCAAAAACCTGCAAATTGAATGATGCTATTCAGATGTACTAACACTACAACACTGAGTAAAGAATGTTAGCATGCTAGCACGCTAACACTGAATGGTGACGGCGACCATGGGAGCAGCTAAACGCCAAAATACGAGCATCGTCATGGTTAGCGTTTAGCTCACCGTTGCTAACACGGAGCCGCCGGCGTGGTTTCAGGTGCGCTTTGTCTCGTTTGAGTTCAAATCTTGAGCCTTCAAAAGGAAACGGTCAGAGGAATCTCTTCACTTCCAACAGAACTAAATTGAAGGTTTTTGTAGCTCCTCATTATCTTTTTGCCCTTTTCGGCTCTCTGATCTGCGGCCCGCTATGGCTTCTCACAGACGCCGGTAAAAAGCAAGAGCGAGGGAGCGAGAGATGAAAAGAGAAAAAAAATGTCAAAAGAAGATGGATGCATTGAATTGAGAATGGGGGAGAGAGACAAGAGGGAGAGATAATAATAAAAGAAAGCGTCGGTTATACAACTCGGAGCCTCAGAAGAAGCCTGCCTTTGGCTAGGCTTCTTGAGTACGGCTGCTAAGATAACAAGGCAGGAATTATCTCCCAAAGTGCTATTAATAGCAGGCAAGTCACATCTTGTCCCTCAGTGAGAGAGCATCCTGCGCCCAGAGGCACTACTCCCCCCCCCCGCCCCATTTCAACTCTTTTGGAAATGTGCATTTTGACAGACATTTGCAAGCTGGGACAGACTGCCGAGACTCTTGATTACAATGCTCTCACCCACTTGAGCTTCATCGCAGCGCCGGGTATTTTCGGGGCGTGATGGGACTAAAGGTCGGGCTCACTCATGGTCTAAGGACTACGAATATAGAAGATGTTTGAAGTCTTTAAAAGAATAAAAGGCTCCGTGTTCATATTTACAGGTTTAGTTTGTGTTTTGCGGATTAACAAAAACAGTGGTTGTTGAGGTAAAACAGTCTCACCACAAGGTTTGTTTAGTAGTTTTGGAGCTTTTTGACCGTATTCCATGAATACAAATGAAATATTAGACGTTCAAATGGACATCATGGGCCTCGCATCAACAAAACACTTTGAACTTTTATTAAAAAAGGAACTCAGGCGAACAACACCCTCTGAACTCTGAACCTCAAATCTGTGTCCGACTGTCGGCCCAGTAAAGCGCGCCGCGCGAACGCGAAAGGGTCCTGGTTGAGTGAAGGTGTCTTTCGGATCAGGATCAGCCCACAATGCTGACCGGGCTTTTAATGCCAGTGTCACACTAACCTACAAGTAGTGCAGTCCTCTCGGGAACAGGTAAGATTAGCGCTTCTAAATCTCTCCCTGGCCTTCACAAAACGCCCACACTCACCCAGAGAGAGAGAGAGAGAGAGAGAGAGAGAGAGAGGCATGTACACAAGCAGCATGTCACCCTTTGCATATGGCACATTTATTTAAGGAAAGAGTAAGAACAGCAACACAATGTGCTCACTCTCCACACGCCTCCAAAGCGACCACCCACCACATCCGCACCGACGCAGAGGTGCAGCCGTACGGCGGACCTGCAGGCTGCTGCTTTTTTGAGATATGTCCTCTGCTATTTAATGCTTCACGCACACACACGGGCGATTGAATTTGACAAAGGGGGGATTTTTTTTTTTTAAGCCCTCGTTCACCTCCACATTTTTTTTTAAGCAGCCTTTACATCTCCAAGCTCCAAGAGTT
>NW_027176828.1:706928-752498 GCF_023349555.1 Cebidichthys violaceus
ACACCGCTCATGGTAAACGCAGCTGTGGAGGAGGAGAGATGGAATGTGTTCAGACACTCCAGCGGCTGTGACCTTCCTCTTTTTACTCGCAACTTTTCCATGACGTTTCTCCAGACATTCAGTCAGTCAGTGAGCCTGGACCAGCAGCCGAGTGGAGGTCAAATGACACAGAAGTGAACGGCTGTTGAAGACGTTTCAGACTTCCACCTCGGGATGTTTTCACCGTTCCTGAAGAATTCAAAACCATTCCTGTAGTTCAGATGCAACACGGCTGACAGTTCCAGCATTCCGTGGAGCAGAGAAGGAGCAACACCAAGCAGGAAACCAGGGCTGTCAAAGAACTCGGCCTCCCGCTGCTCGCTTCCTCTGAGCCGAGCAGATTACTGAGTTCATTCACGCGAGCCTTACGACTGCTGAGCGCGATGAAGAAAAAAAAAGGGAGGGAGTAGCTTTAAGAGAACGATAGAGATCTGAGATTACTCTTCCTCCTTCACATCCCCAGCTGGTGAAGCATCAGCCCCCCCCATCACAGTAAAATGGAAGATGAATCGCTGGCTGCCTTAAAAAAAAAAAAAAAAAAAGGCACAATTACGGAATCAACAATATATTTGTCACTAAACCAAGCCGGCTCTAGTTACAGCGCAGAGACATCTTCTTGCCTGGAGACATGCTGGATTTCAACATTTCAACAGGCTTATGCAAATATTTGAAGATTATATAAAAAGGAAATGAGCTGTCGGGTTATTTCGAGACGCATAGCTGTATCGTGCAAATGTGCCAGACGGCGAAAAAAAAACAACCCACTAAAGCTTTTTTTTTTTTCTCATGAAAGCATCAAAAATAAACAAAATGTTCCCACAGCAAATTGGCATCTGACATCTGGGGAGCAACAAGACCTTTGTGCATATCCAAACGTTCCCCCGTCTGCAGTGATGCAGTGCACAGAGAAGCGTTATCCGCTGCATGTTTTGCGAGGGGAGAAGCGAGTGAGGGGGGGGGGATACAGATGTGTAATCCATCATATGCTTACAAACGCAGTTGTTTTACAGCAGCTGGGCATCGTGAGTTATTCCACTCAATTATTACATTTGTGATATTTGTAGCCACATCTTCTACACGTCTAAAACACGACATGTTCTCCGGGCCGTCACACCGAACTCAGTCACCCTCATTAGGAATGCGGCGTCCGATATGACGTGGCGGCGCGCTGAGAGGTGTGCAACCGGAGGCCTCAGTGTTAATGCAAGAGAGAGAACAGTCACTTCCTGCAGCGGGCGGTCAAAGAGCTGCCTGTGTCCCGGAGGCTGCGTCGTGTTTGTGTGTGTGTGTGTGTGTGTGTGTGTGTGTGTGTGTGTGTGTGAGTGGAAAGAAAACATGCCCTCCATCCTCTCACGTCTCCTGTTGCAGTCTGAAGCATCGGCCCTATTTTCCTGCTCTCAGCTGAAGCCTGATGGAAAAGCTGCAGTGAATTTATGAAATACTTTGCGGTGCACCTCCTGGGCTCTCTGGAATTCGTACATTTGGAGAAAAAAAAAAAAAAAAAAAAAAAAGATACAAGGAGATATTTGGGAGGTTTGGGGGAAAGTATGAAGGTTTTTGACTGGAATACTATGCAATCCCACATCATTCTGAACTGGGTGAATGGCTCTTTTATGATTTACACAAATCACAGCCTTCGTCTGAAAATCACACTCGATTCAAGAAAACGTTCAAGTGATGTTTCATTAACTGTGTTTGTTCAAACATGAAGAAGTTATGGGCAAAAACGTTCACAGATGATCGTACAAAAAAAAGGACGCGAACGTCGGGTCGAATAAACGACTTCATCCTCGTCTTCACCCGTGCCGTGCGTCGATACTGGACTCGGTACGGTGTGATGTCATCGAATAGTGCTTCCCTCCTGGTGAAAAGCGATAGCACCAGGGTACCGTTCAGATTCAGTGGGATCCGACGCAATTGACTCGGAAAACAGTATTCAACAGAATTTGACACATTTAAGAGGTTGAAAGCGTTTTTTTTTTTTTTTGTGGCATTTTGGCAATTAATCACTTCTGAAAATAGACAAAGACAAACTGATTATATTGTCATACTTTCTGTCTGCGCTAAAAATATATGTCACCATTGAAATCTTTTGTGGTGTAATTCAACCAAAAGTGGTGACAAAACGTTCCAGCATTCCCCTTAATATTACCACGTGTGTGTGTGTGTGTGTGTGTGTGTGTGTGTGTGTGTGTGTGTGTGTGTGTGTGTGTTGTTGTTGTTGTTGTTGTTGCTCCTTTTCGTCTGGCTTTTTTAAACAAGCAAATATGTCAAATGACAGAGTTCTTTGTGTATTAATTTCAGAGAGGTCGGGCCAGACCGAATGCATCGCAGCACACAGCCCCTCCCTGACCCTGGGAAGGAACCGCACAATACGACTGCATGACTTTAAATGCAGAACAATATCGGCGAAAAAAAACAACACTCACCTAATTACACAGTGGGCTGTGGGGGTAAGATTACCGCTCGGTCACAGGCTCGGACGGGGTTTTGTGTGTGTGTGTGTGTGTGTGTGGGTTGTGTGTGTGTGTGTGTGTGTGTGTGTGTGTGAAAAACAGAAGGAGACTAAATAAAGCAGACGCGTCACATTCAAACTCAGTGCAAGGTCACATTGTACCAAAATGAAGGGCTGGTTCACGTCTTTTTTTTGGAACTTCGGTGGAGAGAATCCTGCACATTTTGCAGGCCGCTCAAACGTTCAACGCTCTCGCTGCCGGGACAAAGAGATGGAAACAGAAGCGGTGCCTTCAATGAGACAGTGAGAAGAACCACAAAAAGCAAACCCGGCAGAGAAACCCTCTAAGTAAGCCCTGCAAGAAAAAAGAAAAAAAAACCCTCCGGAGTGACAGCGGCTTCTGTAAACAACGGGAGTCAGCGAGGCAAAACCCCCAGACTGCTGACGAGGCACAAGTTTCATATTTTTCCCACAGAAGACGGGACAAAAATGTAAGTTTGAAAAGGGAAAAAAAAAAAAAAATCAGTTCCCAGTGTCTCAGTTCCCCAAACGGAGACGGATCTTTAGGTTGAGAACGGAGGTCACGGTCTAAGTTTAAAACACCGGCGGTCACATTCTCTGTCGTCTTGAGGAGAGATTACTAATCCTCCCTCAGGGCCGGGATCCGTACAGCTCTGACAAGATAAGAGGGAGACACACAACACACACACACACACACACACACACCACACACACACACACACACACACACACACACAGTGGCTCTTCTGTCCAAAACTCACAGCTCCCGAAGCTCTGCCACCCGGGAGGGGACAAATAAGCAAACTACAAAACGGAATGAAGTGAGATAACAGCCAATAGATGAGGAGGATTTGAGTTGAGATGCGGTGAGATTAGAGGGCCCGTGATTCATCTTCATAATCCAGATAGTGCCGCCGTCAGATTTTTTTTTTTTTTTAGAGGCCTGGAAGCACACAGCAGCACATGCTGCTCATCCAGTGTTAACAGCAGCAGCCAGCAGCTCAGAGGAGTCCTATCCAGTTCATGACCAACACTGACGGTTCTCTATGTGTTATTTACTGGACAGGAACTGTATTGTCATCTGAGGATACATATGCACAAATCTATGGTTGATAAGAAATATGTCCCTTACTAGCAGCACAAAAGGGAATAGTTTGTCAGCTTTCTTTTCGGTTCTCCCTCGCCAAGGATTGGATAATACGATTCACACTGCGGAGCTAATGGCGCTCTGTGATTATCTTAGCTTAGCATTGAGACTGGGAGCAGGAGGAAAGAGTTAGGCTGGCTGACTCCAAAGTTAAAGAAGTATGCAGGCGGGGCCCCCCCCCCCTCTGTAGCTTAGGCCCCCCCCGTTTCCAGCTTTGATGCTAAGCTAAGCTAAGCTAAGCTAATCCCCGCCTGGCTAAAGCTCTATACACGCACGAGAGCGCTGTGGATCATCCTAACGCTCAGGAAGAAAGCAGAGTGCATTTCTCTAAATGTCCAAAACTATTTCTTTAAACCGTTAAAAATGAGCTTTAAGAGTTCTCACACGCTTAATGCATCTTTTGAAACCAATTCCACGCGCTACACTTCAGCTCAACTCTGTTTTCTGGTGTTACCCGATTTTTAGCTGAGGTGTTCCTTTTTAACGGGGGCTGTTAAAACAATATTACTACCCTGTCTTTGTGTGATGTGTGTGTGTGTGTGTGTGTGTGTGTGGTGTGTGTGTGTGTGTGCGTGTGTGCGTGTGTGCGTGTGTCTTTCTGTCAAGAGTAAAACAGCTAAAAAATGTGGCCTATTAAAACGTGCAGGCCGAGACACGCTCCCTCTCGCACGCCAAGCCGTTCGCCATTAGACACAAACAGCGAGACGGTATCTGGGTCCGTGAGACGACTTCTTCTTTTGTTTAGTTTTCCCGTTGCGTGCCGGTAAAAAAAAAAAAAAAAAAAAAAAAAAGAAGACTAATGCCACCTTCGAAAATAAGCGGCCTGCTGAGCTCACTCAAACTAAAAGACCGTGGGAGGCGGGATCAGATCGGGGGGGGGGGGGGGGGGGGGGGGGGGGGCGCAATTACAGGAATCAGCAGCTCACAACTTGAGATTTCTACGTGGATAACATTGCATGCTTGACGCACAACGGTCCATTACCGGCCGTGAAAAAAACGGTGTTTACTTGTAGATTCTGAGTCATAGGACGCCTCCACATCCACTGACATTACTCACAGTGAGCAGGAGACAAAAGCCTATAAAAACCAAAAAAAAAAAGGATGACAAACTCTGTGACCTGGGTTCCACCAGCTGTTTGTTAAATGCTGAGCAAGCATTTCATTTGCCGTCAACTTTGACTTATACAAAGCAGGTTCAAATGGTTTAAAAAGCATTCAATCTCCTTTTTAGCTCTATTTTGCACCAACTCCCGTCTCTCCAGCTGCTAAAAGCTCCACATGTTTTAGCAGCTAGTCTCTTAACTGGGTTTAACAGGTGCTGCACAGTGAGGAGCTCTGTAAACAGCTGCCTGCTGCAGCTGGAAACAATGCCGACGATTACCGGGAGACTGAAACGACAGCAATGAGCCGAAAGACGCCGAAAAGTTCCAGAAGGGTGATTATTTAGTAACAAACGAAGTCATTGGATCCATCGTTGGGACATCAGAATATTGCGTATAAGAGCTTTAGGTAAAAACAATAGAGGAGTAATAATGCTTTTGCTTGTATCGGACATTCCAGCTGTTCCTCCAGGCCTCAGCAATGCCAGTCTAGAACCTGTGGAGGGTTTTCGCTGGAACCTTCCTTACAAGAAAGCTGACTTCGGGAGCTCTCCTTTATTTATCATTTTCTCGTCGCACGGGCATGCATCCAACGCGGAGCGAGCAGCTGTGACGTGAAACAATCGCGGTCAGCTGTCGAGCTTTACGGGTCTAAACCCCGGGGACCTCGGAGGCTCTTAATGCTTGCGGAGCACACCCAAGAAGCTGAGCCGGCCAAAAGACTTGAAATATAAGCCCCCGATAAAACAGCCTGTTCAGCCCACAAAATGAAAAAAAAAACCAACGCGCTTCCAACACTTTACACTTCATATTCGAGTGTAAAGGAAGACACCTGCAAAGGGGGCGTGTGGCCTCGTGTCTGCGGCGTTTTTTCGCCAGAGAAACCGGAGGTCTTTTGTCTGCGGCGCTCAAGTTCAGTCACGTCTCAAAGAGCAGAGGAGAGGGGAGGGGAGGGGAGGAGAGGGGAGGAGTCACCCGGTGTTTGTTTTACCTCGGGGTCTGAGGACCGAGGGGCAGCTTCTGCTCAGGTAGCTTTGTCTAGTCGCTCAACGTACGATACATCTAAAAGATGATTCCCATTTAAAGTTGGACCTATAATTAGCACAGCATTGTGAATTATAACACTTACCCAGAAGGCAACAGGTGAAAATATTTACTTGGGCAGAGCCAACTGCAACAAAAAACACTTAGAAAATAACAGAATTGCTGACTGACGTATTTAGGATTAAGGTTAGACTATAGAACTATGGACTATAACGTTTAGGGCGGGAAAATTAAAACTCCAGATCAAATCTAGAAACACTGCGCTGGCCCTTTAAATACGAGCGTACCAGAACGACTGGGACAAAAGAGATGAAGGAACTCTGCCAAGTGAACGCTCCAATAAAGTAACTCCATATAGTGTGTATTCTTTCTCCGCAGGAATGAGTCTGGCGTTGCCGTTGATCTTTTGACTGCCTGGGTGGCTGCCAGTCAAACGTTAACGAAGACCAGACTCGCTAATTTTTCTGCGCGTTTCAAGTCAAAATAACACTAATTGTGAACCGCAGCGAAACCCGACGCACTTCACAGACTCCACCTTTACTGGGGGAAACGGCAGCGCGCCTACAGCCAAGTACATGATCTAATGTCGTATTTCAAAAACTCCCATCTTTTTACAGACGAGCTACAAAAAAAAAGCAGAGCCGCCAACTCCAACAACAACACATTATCTCATCCGAGGACAAGACCCGATTCTTTTGTCCAAAGTTCAGATTGACAATGGGATCTCAGAGAGCTGGACAATGACGACGGGAACAAGATTCCCAAACAGGAACAATGCAACATGTTGATGTCACTTTGGTGAAGTGAAGTGCATTTGTTCTCCAGCGACAGTCCGACGAGCAACGCTTCACAAAAGCAGGCTCTGGACCCCGATCAGTTCGGAGGTTTTCTTCTCTGGTTAGAACCACAGCGGCATGAGAAGGTCTGTTAGTGACGGGAGTTCCGGGCTGAAGCTGCACTATTTTCTGAATGGTGAGAGTGACTTTCAGGGTGCATCAGCTGTGTTTCGACACGCCTTTGCTGCCGCTAGGAGAACACTGGTGAGCCACCTCACTTCACCTGCGCTGCAGCCTTTCCTGTCAGACGGGACGTTCTGAAATCCGAAGCTAAGAAAAGTCCGCCTCATGTTTTCAACCGACGAGAAGTCCACGAAGAGAACCGGTTTCTCTTCGCCACGAATAAACACACATGTTCCCATTTACCCTATAAGGAGACGCTGACGCGCATACACATGGTGTACATGCATGAACACACACACACACACACACACACACACACACACACACACACACACACACACACACACAGGGACACCAGCAGTTTTATTTATGGGGGTAAAAGAGGGTTTGCGCAAGTCTATTTCTGGCGACTGGAGGACTGCAGGCCGCTGAGATCATTATTTAGAACCAGCTGCAGAGTCTGCAGAGGGGATGTGGGTCAGGGGGGCAGCGGGACGAGGAAGTCAGGACTTACCGAAGCTACAAATGAGCAGGAGAGAGGAGCTCGAACGACACCGGGGGTTTTTAAGGACGACGGTGAGATCCGTACCTTTGGAGGTTCACTTAGATTTGCGTCTGTAAAGAGCCAGCGACATGCAGATAATGTCCGTCTGTCCACAAGCTCGTGACTCGTCCTTCCACGAGTAAGAGAAGCGCTCGCAACGTCACCGGGGTTTGAACCGGCTCCTCCCAAGACTACGTGAATCAAAACCTCGGCAGAGTCCCAGCAGCACACGTCCGTCTGCAACGTCATTCACCCTTGAAGACGCTCCTCAGAGAGAGAGAGAGAGCCAGCAGCAGACATAAACACAAAGACAGATGGCCGTGTGGACGCTGAGGATAAGATTACCGGGACATTCAGAGACAAGGTCACCTGACCCCAGATACAGCAGGTCCTGCTGCTTACCTCTTCTACGTCCACCTACCTCTTTTAACGGTTGGTAAACGCATGTTATTACAGTGTTATTAAGGCTTAAAGAGGCCGATTCTCCTCGATTGACGGATCGCTCGAGACTCGAGGTTCAGGACGCGAACACGCCTTTCCAAAACTGAGTTGATGCACTAAGCTGTTTCACTAAAAACATGCGATATTAAAAACAAAAACAAGCAGATATAAAAATGTTGCCATCATTTCTGGCTGTTTTTTTGTTGTGTTTTCCGAGCATTTTTGCTGAGCCTTGCAGTAGAGCTTCCAGCGCACCAGAATAAAAGCACACTGGGGAGCAAGTGTGTTCTGGTGGTTTTGGCTGGTTCCGGCTGCCTTGTGTCACCGCAGCGCGCGGCACACACACACACACACACACACACACACACACACACACACACACACACACACACACACACACACACACACACACACACACACACACACACACGCCCATTTAATGTGTGTACAGCACACACCAGAACTACAGCTGAAGCTTTGAGCTGGGTCAACAATATTTAGATCATGATTATTGTTGGAGGAAATATCACAGTTTCACGACTATCAATCAGAACATTTCGAATACAGCTAAGGAACTAAAATATGTATCTTCATCATCAACTGTAGCCAGTTAGCTTATTTAATTTTCTTTTTAGTCAAACTAGAGTCTTTGATTTGGACAATCTATTAACATGTGGCCGTGTTTCTATCTCATCGCTCCACAAAGGATTTAATTAAAATTGAAGCAAAAGCCAAATGCAGAACTGCTGAGGAAGACGAGGGAGGAGGAGAGAGGAGGAGGAGGAGGAGGAGAGATAAACAGAGGAGCTCAAAGTGCTGACAGAATGACAGCATCAGAGAAAAACCAACATTTCACTGAAAAACATAAACAAGGTTGACATGAACTGAAGGGAAGAAGATAAGAAGAAGAGATAAAGATGAGATTATTTAGGTGAAAAGTTTACACACACACACACACACACACACACACACACACACACACACACACACACACACACACACACACACACACACATGCTCGAAATAGACCTTCCTAGTATTTCCTGTTGGGTTTGTTTTTTTTTAGAACCGTGCTGGCACACAGAGTCGTGTTTTTACAGCGTGTCTTACAGAGGGGCACCACAACGATAATTAACCCGAGAGATTCGGAGGAAAAGTGAGGAGGAGGAGATGCGTTTGGTATCATTAGGAACTCGTTACGGCTCCACGGCGGGAAAAAACCAAGCCGAGAGTGGAGGAGGAGAGCGGCGGGAGGTAGTGGACTGTTAACATTTAATGACTGCTTATATGGATGATCGGCACAAAGAAACAAACCCATTCTGTGTCCGGGCCTTTGCCGCTGACTAAACGAAAAAAAAAGACTTCAGTTTCTACTGGGCTTCAGACAAATAGAGGCCGGCATTGTGTTTACTGGATCGCGCCAAAGCCGGCCCCCCGACTGTCACAAAGCGCTCTCTGTGGCTTCACAGGAACAGCCGTTGGCTTGGGGATGAGCCAGTGGGGCGCACTCCCCCCCCCTCCCTCCCCCCCACACTCCCCTCTTGCATCCAGGAGGTCTCACACCAGAGTCTTGGACCCGATGTTCTGGGAACACGGCAGCCTCGGCCTGTTTTTGATGTAGCGGGGCAGATACTCGGAGCCAAACCTGGCTTTTCATGCCTCTCTGATTTGTCCCTCTTTGGGCATCAGAGTGAAGAGGGGGGACGGCCTCGGTGAGAGGGAAGAGGACTTCAAGTTGGCGTCGGAATATGAATCGCGAGCAAAGTAAAAAAAGCACTTTCCACCTCTCTCAGGTCCTCGATCACTCCAGCATCACACCGAAAAAAAAACCAAGCCCTCTGAGGCAACGCGCCAAACAGCGTGCGAGCTGAACGTCCGAACAACCGCTATCGCAGCTGCTCCTCCGAGCTTCCTTTGGGAGCGAAGCCAGCGGCCCTGCAGGTGACCGCTTCAGCTCATTCTGACAATAAGAAGCTTGAGTTTCGGTTGCAGTGGAGTCAGGAGCGGGGGCCAAACCGCGGGGGGGGGACACACACCCAGAGCAGGTATGGGAACCGTGACCGCGCATTATTGTTAATCATAAACCACGGCGAAGCTGCGGATCTAAAGAGCATCACAGCGTTTGTTTGATGTCAGCTTGTATTCTCATTAAGCTCAGTACCCGGGGAGGTGGCGGTCCCTCAGCAGCTGTAGTTCAAACCACCACATCACCACGAGCACAGCGGCCGGATTTCAAAACACACAACTCAGGGCAGCTGGGCTTCAGCGGGAATGCAGACAACACGTGCGGGGCGATACTTAAGAGACGTCATACGCCGCATTGGAGGAACTTCTGACCTCCCGGCGATCCTCCTACCTGAGCAGAGGACGCCTTTGTGCCGGGCGCAGGAGAAGTCGTCGCACTCGCAGTAGCTGCCGTAAATCTTGCCGAACTCCGACTCGTAGCACAGGCACTGGTTGCAGGCTGCACTCTCCTCGCCCGCTGCAGATCTGCTTGCCATCGGCTTCCCGGCAGGCGCCGAGGTAGCACGCTGCTGGCCTCGCCCCTCCTGGCACTCGCAGCGGGCCCCCAGGTAGCCCGGCTCACAGTGGCAGATCCCGCAGTTGTAAGTACCTGCAAAAGTGGGGCGGAGAGTTACTTCATTCACTACCGTTTACATGCATTCATTTTCAGCCTCTTTACTCTGCGGGACCATTCACCGATCAACGGCAGTTTACAGCTGTTGTGAGACAGTAGTATTTGGATTATAGAGTTTTAAACTTCACCATTTACAGTTGTTTTGCCTTTCCCCAGTTAGAGATTTAAGACACTCAGATAATCAAATGTGTTGATGATAACCGATACCTATCTGCGTTTCAGATATCTCAATACAAAGCCCAAGTTTAACATTAAGTTTAGAGTATAATTTGGGCTTTTCATGGCCATCATTATCTCAACCACAATCACCACGAGGGAGACAGCCTCTCCATAATCAGGCCAAAGAAAGTAGCCAATTTATGGGGTAAAAGAAGGAGTTTTCCACAGTGGCTGAAGTCAAAATAGCAGGTCTGACATCGCTGATTGAGGCGTTGCTGAGCAGCAGCAGTCCTCTGTCCCGTGTGATTAACAACGCTCACGCATTCTTGAAGTGCAGATGAACTACCTATGGAGCTGCAGATGCTGCTGTTGGTTCGCGCCGTCCGGCTGCAGCCGCAGTCACACTGGTAGTCCACGGAAACCTCCAGGCGGTCTTTGAAGCCCACCGGCTTGATGGTGAAGCTCCGGTCGGCGCCGCGGGGGGGGCAGCTCCTCGCCTCCACGCTCACGTTGAACGACACCTACGAGAACAGACGGCGCGGTTTGGAAAAAAAAACAGAATAAATACCGGCGGAGAAAAGATAAGTGACTTCCTGTTTGTGGAAGGGGAGAGGGCGAGCGTCAAGTTCAGACGATTTGAGGGATAGAAGTTTCATTCGTGTGAGCAAACAGCACAACATGCACATTCCTGGCAGCTGCCAGCTAACCCTGTGGACGTGAACTTCACTCGACCCCGTGTTGTCATGTTTACACCAGAGGGTTGACAGCGTGCAGGTCGATGCGGCTTCGCATGTGCAGAAAAGCGGAGCATGACACACGACCTACACCCATTTGATCGCTCCGAGGAAGGAAGTCTTAACAAGAAGAGAAACCCAACCCTCGGCTGCCTCGTTGGTCTGGTATTTACCTCATATTTACAGAATGACAGCATGGAGCTCAGAGCGTCTCTTTGACGTCGCCTCGACTTTAACCGATGACGTGACGCTGCTGCACAATTTGCATAATTGACTGCTGGACTGATGCAAGTTTTCACCCACATATAAAAAAAATCTGTCAAAGCACACATGTTCTACTGGTTTGGCTCAGTGGATCTGAAACAAAACGACGATTGCGTACGGAAGCAGTGAGGTAAGGTTGCATATTCTCATCTATTTTGTTTTAGATATCGAAACTGCTCCAAAAGGGAAGCGATCCTCTCTGCTTTGAAGCTCCGACTAGAAGATAAACGGAAGTCTTGCACCAAAAGCAAATACTCCACCCTAGCAGCGCCTGCTGTTCTTGGCCGGAGGATGTAAGCAGCTTTCTCCGTGCTTTTTGGGCTACCCAAGCCACCGTACCGTTATGCTGCGTTCACACCGAACGGGGCGCTCGATGTGAACGCACCTTAAGGAATAAGACGGTCATTCATTTTTAAAGCGGCGGCTCACTTGACCGCAGTGTGCGTCTGCCGAACCCCTGGGGTTCGATCGAACCCAGGTTAAGAACCACTGATGTAAGTGATCTCCTGAATAAAAGGACTCTATGAGACCAAATATGTCACAAGCAGCGCAAGGCCCCTCCCGTTCTGAATGGGTCGGCTATTTTATCGAGCAAGAACGCTCACCAGTACAAAGCGTAGCGGTTCAGTTCAGGCATCAGCTTGTCTTTTACTTCAGTCCAGCACACAACATAAGCCGATTCAGGATACAGGAAGAGCCTACGTCACATGTTCCCCCAGGTCCCCCCCCCCCCTTCCACTTCAGCGCGGGAAGCTTAACGAGTTAACGAAGGACGCAATTAGATTTACTGTAAATGGGAGTCGCGAGGAGCCCAGTTCACCCAATCATGTGGCCGGTGAGGACAAGTATGAGGCTGTGGAGGAGCATAGGGGGGGGGGGGGGGGGGGGGACACACTTAGGAGGAAGTAGTAGTAGTGAGGAGGTGATGCATTGAACTCATTGAGAAAAGGCCTCGACACGCAGCTGGGTGAGTAATGTAATTCGAGGAGAGATGTATAGTAGGGAATCAGATCAGAGGCGGGTGACAGGCAGCGTGTCAGGATGTACTACGGCACGAGGAAGACGGGACAAAAACATGGCCGTTAACTCCAAGAGAAACTTTGAACAAAAGATGCTGAAAAGAAATTAAAAAAAAATCTTTGCCTGAAATTAAATTAACTGGGAGAAACCCCACGAAGAAGATCAAACAAAGCAACACATTTTGTTTGGACTAAAAATCTCTCTTTCTTATAAAAAAGGACCCGTGGTGCGTTAGCGCAGACTTGCTCTCATTCATAATGCATGAGGCCTATTCAGCGGTGGTACATTCCTGCAGCGGATGCCGGCTTAACTACGTCCTTCTCCAGCCAGTTCCCTTCTTTCACGGCGTGCCGTTTCACAGGCCTCCTCCTGCCCACCTTTTTGTTCGGAGGCCATTGAGATGCAGCGTCGGGCTCTCACACGGACACGGTGACTGACACCTGGGGACGTTTGGCAGCCGGCCGCGCTGACCCCCCCCCCACCACCACCACCCCCCCACCTCCTATTCACTGCTGTTATTCTGCCTCGATCACCCTCAGCTCCTCCGCCACCCGTTCCCATCCCGAAACCGTCCCAGGGAACTAAAGCAGCCGGAGAGAAGAGCCCGAAGGGGGGGGGGTTTGGGAGAACAATTCCACCACAGTGAAGCTCGCTGTGTGACGGCATGTATGAAGCTGCCCCTCGCTGGCCCTGTCAATAGCTCCAGGACTCAATGCGGATCTTAATTGAGGCCCGCGTAGAATATAAAGTGACCGCCAGAGAGAGGCCTGTGCAAAACTCGACAGCAATTAAGATGTTCCATCATCCCGGGTCACCTGACCTCTGCTTTTGTCCAGCGAACGGAGAAGGCATCCCGGCTCACAGCCGTGGAAAATAGAGCAACCATTCGATGTGTTATTCCCGTGTAGAAGACTCTCACTGCTGCTGTCTCCCTTTATCAGCTACGAGCGGCAATCACATAAAACAGGAAGAGGTTCAGTATTTATTCTGAGGACATGGTTGATGTCTGTGATATCAGGTTATTGTAGTGAAAATAATATATTACTTGAGTCGGAAAAACAGGCGGCAAACTGTTCAAAACTGTAATTGTTCCGGGTAAAAATGCAAAAGAATGTGTAAATAAATTGTGTTTTAAGACATCGATTGGTCGGCAGTGAGGCTGCTTACAGGTGTTGATCAAATCCTCTGGTCTTTAATTTAGATTCCCAGCAGCTCTCTCTCTCTCTCTCTCTCTCTGGCTTTGACCTCGCTTCCCTTATTGGCCAGCATCTCAACAGCAACAGCAACAGCAACACAAGAGAGACTGAGCTGCTACAGGTGTCAGATCCGGAAAGTCCAGTTTGAGTAAGAGCTCCGAGAGCTCGAAGGGTCTTTCAGACACCAAAACACCGCTCAGCTGTTTACCATAACATGAGGCGATCACGGGAGGGATGGACTTAATCTACGGTCTTGAGAGCCACACCTACAGGGAAACAGGAACATGGGTTCAGGTTCAGAGTCTCAGAAAGTCAGTCAGTCAACGTGACTTTCCTTTCATTACTGTGGCTGCTTTTCCTCGCCGGTGCCAACAGTGTCTATTTAGCCACAGTAAGGGGGGAATATAAACCCTCCACCTCCAACTCTATCTCAGTCTGATTCGGTCAGACAGGAAGTCCCCTTTCAGAGGACTCAAAGGTCACACAGTGTTTGCCCAAGGCTGCCAAGTCACAACCTGCTTTCTTTAGTCATCGACTGAGATTATTAATAGCACTTTGAGCAGCGCAGAAAGACTAGAGCTGGACAACATCATACATAACTTTAACATGAATCGGAAAATTGAAAGCCACAGAGAAAATTGTTTCCTCTCATACAATTTACAACTCAACAGTTACACATCCCAGAACTCGTTAACTCAACCGCTCAGATCCTATAAAACATGCTGCAAGCTATTGAATTCACTCGCACACCCAGACGCACACACACACACACACACACACACACACACACACACACCCACCCCTCTTTTTTTTCATACATCTGCTGCTGTAAACATGGGGAACAATATACTGGGAATGCATGCAAATGAGAGCGCCAACTGAAAAGAATGAATTCTTAGGGTAATAAATGTGTTTGTCTAGTGCAAAGGTAAGTCAATACTTCCAACTGTTTGAATCTGCAACCTCTCAAATCTCAAACAATGGTTTCCAGGCGCTCTCAGTTTCACTCTGGATGTGCTGAAAAGAAATGTGAACTCTGGCAGAACAAGCCGGGGACTTCTTCCTTTGTTAGAGGAAAAAAAATAAAATCACCTTCATAAAAAAGGCGTCTATGTATTGATAATACTACAGGCAAAGTACACACAGCAGCATCATTACTCACATAGAAAGTCACAGAACTGTCGATTTTTCCAGGACTGTGCTTGTAAGCCTGAACAGCCCACAGGTCAAAAGCAGGCCACTGCTCTCAAAATATCATTTAGTAAAAAAAAAAAAAAATCACATCATGGAAAATCTGGTTCACTCACAAAAAGATGACAAACAAGGTTAATCACCTCTGCGGCTCTACTCCCCCCCCCCCCCCCCCCCCCCCCCCCCCCCCCCCCCCGAGGCTACGGGCTGCGTAACACTCACCGTGTCGCCAATCTTCAAATCGGCACACTTCCTGAGGCCCGGCAGCGGCTGTCCGTCCTGGCAGGTGGCGGTGAAGGACAGGCCGATGTCCTCTGGGTGATCCCACACCGACAGCTCCACTTTGGAGCGGATGTTCTGAGGAGGACACGCCCGGGAGGACACGGAGGTTGTTGGTACATGCCGGTGACTCAGGCTTTTACTTTTGTTGCATGGCAAAAACAGGAGGATTTCTAGTTAACATATTCCAACTGGAGTCATAATATGAGGCCTTCCACACAGACATTTACAATGAAACCACCTCTTTTTCAGGCCTGTAACTCCGGTCGAGTGAAAAGAGTGAAACGTGGGGGAATGCGTCTCCTCGGTTAGGCACATTTTTTACAGTTAATCTTACAAAAACCACAAGCGCCGTGCAGGGAGGCAGGTTGCATGTGTGTGTGGATGTGGATGTGAAACAGCACGATGCCAGCTGCATGCGGCTCTGAGCAACATGTGCAGAGAGCCGATCCGGAGTCACTCCAGCGCTCATTTTACTGCACCGTAGCCGTGCCACGGATAAACCAGGATTCATACTCGGTGCACACGGCCCCCTCATTCGCTCTGTGCTCTCTTAACAACTACAGTTGTTCTGACACCTTAACACAATCGCAGCAAGGAGCAGCTTTGTGCCACACAGTCAAGCGAGGCGGTTGCACAGTGTCGACGTCGTCGCAAGCGTTGGGCAAAGCCCATCTAGCGAACAACCGCAGAGCGGTGGATATAATGTGGCAGCTGGAATGTTAATAAGGCCGTGAGTCAAAAGCGCTCGGCTCTCAAAGCTCACTCCCACGCGCTGAGCGTGTCGAGTCTGCGTCTCTGCACGAGATTCTGTCCCGGAGAAGACATCGCAACGGGTCAAAACAAAGACGTAGCTCCTCTTGACTGAGGCCAGAACACAATCTGTACACCCACACAGGAAAACACAGCTAGCACAGGGAACGGTTGACTCCAACATTCAGGTAACGGTTGACTCCAACATTCAGGGAACGGTTGAGTCCATCATTCAGGGAACGGTTGACTCCAACATTCAGGGAACGGTTGACTCCAACATTCAGGGAACGGTTGACTCCAACATTCAGGGAACAGTTGACTCCAACATTCAGGGAACGGTTGACTCCAACATTCATGGAACGGTTGACTCCAACATTCATGGAACGGTTGACTCCAACATTCAGGGAACGGTTGAGTCCAACATTCAGGGAACGGTTGACTCCAACATTCAGGGAACGGTTGAGTCCAACATTCAGGGAACGGTTGACTCCAAAATCCGGGTAACGGTTGACTCCAACATTTAGGGAACGGTTGACTCCAACATTTAGGGAACGGTTGACTCCAAAATCCGGGTAACGGTTGACTCCAACATTCAGGGAACGGTTGACTCCAACATTCAGGGAACGGTTGACGCCAACATTCAGGGAACGGTTGACTCCAACATTTAGGGAACGGTTGACTCCAACATTTAGGGAACGGTTGACTCCATCATTCAGGGAACGGTTGACTCCAACATTTAGGGAACGGTTGACTCCAACATTCAGGGAACGGTTGACTCCATGCAGTTCATGACACTCATGAGAACGTCTCTGGTGAACAGATTTAAAGTGGTGCTTTTGTGTTTTTATTTGGGGAGAAACTGCTCGTCTGCAGTAGATTTCTAATAACACAAGTATATATGAACAGCTGTTGGTGACAGAACAGATTACATTCTCTGCATCTTTCTTCTGTTCTGAAAACAACACCTGATCATAAACGGCATCGCTGTTTATTTACACTAGACTTTGCAAGAACGTATTCATTTGGTTCCTCGACAACAAATTGTTCGAGCGTTCAAGCGTTGGGCAAAGCCCATCTAGCGAACAACCGCAGAGCGGTGGATATAATGTGGCAGCTGGAATGTTAATAAGGCCGTGAGTCAAAAGCGCTCGGCTCTCAAAGCTCACTCCCACGCGCTGAGCGTGTCGAGTCTGCGTCTCTGCACGAGATTCTGTCCCGGAGAAGCAACAGGTCAAAACAAAGACGCAGCTCCTCTTGACTGAGGCCAGAACACAATCTGTACACCCACACAGGAAAACACAGCTAGCACAGGGAACGGTTGAGTCCAACATTCAGGGAACGGTTGAGTCCAACATTCAGGGAACGGTTGACTCCAACATTCAGGGAACGGTTGAGTCCAACATTCAGGGAACGGTTGACTCCAACATTTAGGGAACAGTTGAGTCCAACATTCAGGGAACGGTTGACTCCAACATTTAGGGAACGGTTGACTCCAACATTCAGGGAACGGTTGACTCCAACATTCAGTAAACGGTTGACTCCAACATTCAGTAAACGGTTGACTCCAACATTCAGGGAACGGTTGACGCCAACATTCAGGGAACGGTTGACGCCAACATTCAGGGAACGGTTGACTCCAACATTTAGGGAACGGTTGACTCCAACATTTAGGGAACGGTTGACTCCATCATTCAGGGAACGGTTGACTCCAACATTTTGGGAACGGTTGACTCCAACATTCAGGGAACGGTTGACTCCATGCAGTTCATGACACTCATGAGAACGTCTCTGGTGAACAGATTTAAAGTGGTGCTTTTGTGTTTTTATTTGGGGAGAAACTGCTCGTCTGCAGTAGATTTCTAATAACACAAGTATATATGAACAGCTGTTTGTAACAGAACAGATTACATTCTCTGCATCTTTCTTCTGTTCTGAAAACAACACCTGATCATAAACGGCATTGCTATTATTTACACTAGACTTTGCAAGAACGTATTCATTTGGTTCCTCGACAACAAATTGTTGCCACGATTGACTCATTTGTCAATGAATCCGGTGCTTCGCAGCCTTTGTTTGGGTTCAAAGCTATATCTGCTTTCTCTCATCTCCTCGTCTTTTTCTTCAGAGGCTTGAGGAGGTAGAACTGAGGAAAGTCTTGAGTTTGTGTGGCAGAAATATGTTTTTTCTGGCTCCTATCCTGTTAATTACTTTGTTACGCCTCAGATTCATCCCGAGGGCCACGAGCCCTACGTTGGGAACCACTGCTATATTCTAAAAAATATTAGTAAATATCACAGTTTCTCAGAGCCGACGTCTTAAAAAGTGCGTCGCGATGTCTGACCAGCAGTCCAAAACACGAAGCTGGTACAATAGTGCGTGACATTTTTATTTCTTAAATGATTAATACATGTTGATTACTTTCCTGTAATCCACTAATAATTGCTATCCCCATCGTTGTATAAGGGAAATCTCATCCGCTACAAAGTCAACAGTTAAAACCACTCCAGCGCCGCATCCTCACCACAAAAATGACAAATCCAGCTTGTGTGCAACCACCCATGTTGTCACGAACAATGTCACAGCAGCGGGAAGACTTTCGGGACAGCGGGAAGAATGTCTCTTCCTCCCCCTCCTCTTATCTTTCCTCTGTGTCGTTAGTTGTCTCTCTCTCTCTCTCTCTCTCTCTCTCTCTCTCTCTCTCTCTCTCTCTCTCTCTCTCTCTCTCTCTCTCTCTCTCTCTCTCTCTCTCTCTCTCTCTCAACACACACAAACAGGAAAGCAGACGCACTGACGGTCACAGCAGCTTTTCTTTACTCACGTTGTAAGCTGCGATGATCAGCTGAATTACATTCTTAGAGTCCTGGTCCAGGATTTCGACTGTCGTTCCCGGTATGAGTGCTGTGAAATTCTTTGTTAGGGGCAGATAATAAAGAGACAACATTAGTTACATAAATACATGATCAGATAGGAAAAGTATATACACGTGTATCTGCCGGCTGTTTTTTTTTAAATTTTTAAATTTTGAAATTTCCGACGGTCCTTGAAAGGTTCATGCGTGATGAACGTAACCAAATCAAAGAGTGAACTCGTGATATTTCATTCATCTTCTCGCTCATTTAAAATTCCGTCATAAACAAACCCGGTGCACCGACCAGATACTGTAAAAAAAGATCAAATTCTGCCATCCTCAGCGCAACTCTGAGGCCATTATTGACAAAAGCGCAATAAAAGTTGGAGCTGTTTACACAGAGCCGAGGACAGAGCTAGTAAGGAGAGGTTGTAAAATGCAGTAGGTCATATATAGAGCCTGTAGTTTTCTTCAATATAGGCATGGCACTAAACCAACTACAATGTTTTCTCTACTTGGTTCCATAGAGGCGTTACAGAACGAGACCAGAGTGAGTAAAAATGCAACAGGAGCAAAGAAAACCCCACCTGGGGTTCAGAGGGTAAAATGGTAAAAAAAACAAAAGTACCTTGTAAATAACGTAGAGCCGCTTTGTGACCGCGAAGATGAGGAAGATGTTATTTTCAGCCAGTTTCTCCCCCAGAAGAGCCAGAGAGGGATAGTCCTGCGGAAAAGAGACGACAACGTACGGCTGAGCTCCCGGTCAGGAAGCTGACGGATGTTTACGTTGCTCTGCCGGCTCAAGAGCTCATCTGTGTCACATTTCAGCATCAAAAATACAGAGAGTCTGAGAGCATTCCAGGTTAAACTGTGAAACGTGGTTATTTTCACTGGGAGGCAAATTCAGTTCCTACTGACATTTGTATTTCAGATGGATGGAAAAACACAAGAACTCCCAGTGACTTGGTATCAATTACCAATCCAGCACTCGTACCCAAAACAACAGCAACGTGGAACAATCAATAAGGCAAAGATGAATCCGGTAAACTTCTGCTTTTAGTGGAAAATAAACCAGAAAAAAACAAATGGAAAGTAAAAAAAAAAAAAAAAGCTGCCCTCAGAAGAGTGCAGATCTCCACCGGGTGTCTCTGCAACAATCACTGTGTGTGTGTGTGTGTGTGTGTGTGTGTGTGTGTGTGTGTGTGTGTGTGTGTGTGTGTGGGCACTAAAAGGTGTTTTGATAAAGAGTGAGTCATCGCAACCACGAGAGGTTTTTGAGCGTGCGGCCATGACTGGGAACCCAAAACGTTTCGCCGGTTTTTTCTGCGGCAGAATGTAAGATAAGCCGTGGACAGACACCGAGGTGCACCCTCACTCACTGACTCACTCACTGACTCACTCACTCACTGACTCACTCACTCACTCACGCACGCACGACTCTCCCGGAGGAAACAAACTGCAGCACAGTGCCGTCCACATGATATGGATCCCTTTATATAGCACTAGTCCTCTCATCATGTGAGTAAAAGCGTATTTGTGTGTTTATGCTGCATCGAAACAACAACAACAAGAAGAGAATCCCCTGGCTCCTGATCAGCAGGTCTTAAAGACGGTTTCTAGTGAATATGTTGGATCTCACCATCTTGGTGGAGGCGCTGTACTCGTGCTTGTCGTCGAGGTGACACTGTCCGTCGTGGGGCCGGACCAGGCCTCCCAGCCGGCCGTCCAGAGCCAGGTGAGGCACGTCGTCCGTGGCGAACACCAGCAGGTGGTAGGCCTCCTTCCTCCATCCTATCTCCTCCTGTTCACAGGGTACAACAGAGGATGTGGTTGTTGTGAATCTAATCTGGTAGCTCTGATCTGGTTATTAGGATCACGTCAGAGGAGGATTTTGGTTAGTTATTAGAGCCTCACAGCCGACAGAAAACACGTTAACGCACGAGTAAATTAAGCTTCGTTTCCTGGGTTCTACGGGCGTCGAAATTTAACTCAACACTCATTTTCACTTTCCCACAAAAGTTCAGAGCCGCCGATCCGAACACACAGAAAAACAGTGAGCGTGCTACAACAGCCGGAGCTTTCTGCCGCGGGCTATAATCAAAAGGAAACAACAGGCAAAAGGCAGAGAGTGAGCGTTTGACAGACTGCTGACTAATGATGTTGCCACAAAAAGAAAAACGCAACATTTCAGCCGCTGAAGAGAGGGATTTCTGTTCATTGTGCGCACAACAGAGCCGTGGGCGCCTCTAATCAAGAGGCCAGAAGATAATGACGGGTGAGAAAGAGCTCCGCGCACAAACCCGAGGACCATTTCCTGTTGTCAAGTCATGTTCAAATAAACTGCGTCCAACAGTTTAATTCAATTTGATCCATTTTACAATCATGTGATAACCGTCCCCTTTAAATTGCTGACCCGACTCGCCTTCTATTTAGAAAACCCTCGGATCAATCAGGCCTCAGGGCCGACCCGGGACAGCCTGGTTAACCGGCGAGCGTTTGAAACGCCGCTGCACCGCGAGTAAATTACAAGGCAGGAGCGAGTCGGAGGGAGTCATCCTCTTCCTGTAGAAAACAATTAAACTGGGGGGGGGGGGGGCAGGGATACGACAGAGGCCTGCGAGTGACTCGTCCTCATGTTTAACCAGCTGCACCAGACTGCCCTTCCTGTCTAAACCCCCACCCCCCCCCCCACCCCTCTGGTGCTTTTAATTAACAAGCAAATAGGCCAGACGCTTGTCACGGGGGGGGGCATCTCAGGAGTCCCCCCCCCCCCCCCCTTCCATCTGACCCAAAAGTGCGCCGTCACTCAATGCAGCCAAGTCTCCACAGAGATAGAAAGATGAATGAGACGCTGGTTCACCTTACAAACGGCGGCCTGCAGGATGGCGTCGAATCCGCCCTCCGGCGCGTCCCGGTTGCGGGACACCATCTGCTTCTGCACCTCCTCGTTGAAGCGGTCCACCTTGTCCGTCAGCGGGAGGATGTGGCGGAAACCGAAGGTGGGGACACAGTTGGGGAACAGTTTGTATCTGTGTGTGTGGGGAGGGGGGGCAGATAGGAAGAGATCCAGATATTTACTCTTGTTTCATCTGTATTTATCTATGGCGTTCATTTCAGACTGTTCATTTGGCTTCAGATGTGAAATCAATCTTTGTGTTCCGGTTGATCTGAATGTAGGCCGTGCTCTTGTCAGAATGAGCAACGGTGGAAGTAAGCTCAGGGGTCAAAAAGCTGTCATCTATCCCTTTAAACACACACACACACACACACACACACACACACACACACACACACACACACACACACACACACACACACAGACAGACACATGCGTGCACCCGACCATCGCCATAACCTAGATGTGAAGTGATGCGCGATGGTGGCCACCTCCCAGGGGCAAACGTGGTGCGCCACAGCTTTCTAACCCTCCATCTGAGCCTCGCAGCTCGCCCTCATCGACGACCCGGGAAGAGGAGAGAGAGAGAGAGAGAGAGAGAGAGAGAGAGAGAGAGAGAGAGAGAGAGGTCGCTCACGCTTTATCAAACGTGGAGAGTCTGTCATCCTTGCAAACCGATCATACATGATTCACGAGTGTGCAGAAATAGAATGCGTGGGTTTCAGAGTAAAGTATTATTTCAGGATTCTTTTTCATCTACTGTGGCCTCATCTTTATATTTGTACTCTACTGTTTTCTTATTCTTCTGCTGCAACCTTTGATAAATCTCCTTTCCTTCTGGGTTAATAATGTTCCGTCTTATCTCACAGTCTTCATGTTGGTAGAGATACATTCAAACTGGGCTGATACACCCAGAACGTTACTTGATCGTGCTTTTACCCACCCATTGCATGGATTCTCCTGGTACTTGGGCGCCGTGTAGGAGAAGGGGGACATGTTTTTGTCCACGAAGGAGCCGAAGCCCAGCCTGAAGTTGCTGGTGAGCTTGCCCATCTCCAGGGCCAGCTTGGTGCCCAGGTTGCGGATGGTGTCCAGGTCGTCTTTCATGGAAAGCGAGAGGTCCATCAGGTAGTAGAGATCCACCGGGTAGTCCTCCACCTGCCGCACCTGCAGCCCAAACCACGTCTGGTCTCCTGGAGGGGACGGGCGGAAAGAACCCGTCAGCTGGTTTATTCACGAAAAAACATTTGCTATCCGACGGCGTGTACTGACCCGGCCGCAGGCTGACGGAGATCTTCTGAGGCATGATCTGGACGACATCGTACTGGGTCGACCCGGACCCTTTAGAGCTCAGAGGCATGTTCTGCAGGACCGAGACGCTGCTGGCGGGGTACTCGATGTGCGGCGCGTCGCAGCCTCTCCTCTGCAGGTTCTGTCTGAAGTCGCACCGTGACGTCAGAGACCGCCCCTTCCCGAACTCCTGTTCCAAAAAAACAGTCTGAGTCGTGGACAAAACCGGACATTTGAGGACGTCTTTCTGGGGGGGGGGTCGTACCTCTTGTGCGCACCAGGCGCAACTGGGATGGATCAGGAGGCATTCTTCACAGGACGTAGCGCTGCCACTCATACACATGTTAAGACCTGAGGAGGGACGGGACAAGATCAGAGACAGGGGGGTGGGACGGTCCCGGGGGGCTGAGACTTGAACACACAATCACTAATGTATCTCTATATGGAGAAAAAAACAAAAAAGAACAGCAATGCAATAACAAGTTATCCAGCTAATACTCACTTTGTGGAAGGTTTTTTTTTGTTGGCAGTGTTTGTTCAGCTCAATGGAAATGCAAGCTGTAGTTGTGTGTTGCATTTGGAGTGCACTACATTATGGGATGTTTCTACTATTATCTGTAAATGAGTGCTATATTTTAAAGTATGTATTCCTTCATGTGTTATGATTGAAATATATATATATATTTTCCTCTCAGAGCCACATCTCTTTACTGTAAACAAAACAACCAAATGTTGATTCTCTCGCCTCCATGTGGCTCCAGTTTACAGTAGCTCTACACTCCTCGTGCGTGTGCGCGCGTGTGTCTGTGTGCACCAAAGACTGAGCCACTGTGTGATGCTGCTGTTGCAAAAAATAATAATAATAATAATAAACAAGTTTGACAGCAGATAATACAGAGAATTCATTGCAAAGCCCACGCGCGACCTGCTCGCTCGTACCTCTCGCGGTGTGCAGGAGCACACAGCACAGAGCCGCGCGCCACATCAGCGTCCCGGGGCTCCACATGGTGCCACTCGGCGTGTTTTCACCCGAACGCGTTGAGAAGTCCCAGACCCGTATCTGTAAATCGCAGCTGACACCGGGTTCACTACTTCACCGAGCAGACCTCTCATTGGATGGTTTTTAGTCCCGCTGACTCGGATCAACCTCTCGGCTCCCCAACAAGGATCAGCGCGCTTTCTTCTCGGCTCGCGATCCGCGTGAAGGCATATTTGTGCGTGTTTTTTTTTTTGTTTTTTTTTTCTTAAAGTGTGCAGAAGGCTCCGCGCGGTGCCGTGGATCCGCTCCGTGAGTTCCTCCGCTCGGACGCCTCTACAGACTTCCACGTCCTGACTACTTCACCCATAGCTGGCACCAACTCCAAAACTTCTCCATCGATTTCATGGCACCTCTCGGTGCCGATGCGCATACAAGACGAAATCTATGCCGGGGGGGCAAAGCAGGGGAGGAAGCACCCAAAAATATATAGAATAACAGATTAATGGGTGACTTCAGCAGCGGTTTTCTTTCTCCAGATTTGAGTGTTGCCTTTTCGGTTTGTCCGGTTCGCGTCCCAGCTGGAATCTCCGCCCATTCCCAACTAGGGATTACGGTTAACCCTTTCGCTGCTCCGTTGAACAAGCTTGACGCTGCGCTGCGCGTGGCCTGCGGACACCTAGTGGCGGCTCCCAGGGGCTGGTCCCCGGATCTGGCAGGGGACCCGGATTTGTTTGCTGGGGGTCGACGGCAACATGACTAGCAGCTTAATTCCCTCGTTGGTTGTTAAACTGGCTGGGAAGCAGGAGAGCCGAGTGGAGGTATGGGGCTGGGACAGAAGCGCCCCCCCCCCCCCAGGCTCTCTCATTGTTTACACTCGTTCTGGTTTTCTTTTGTGTCTCTTTGTAGGTTTTGGCTGAAGTCACAGTGTGACGTCAGAGTCCACCCCTTCCCAAATTCCTGAAGGAGGGAGAAGCAACACACCGTGCACTGCTGAAATGTGAAGAGGAAGTTAGAGCTGCAACCTGCAATCAATAAGTTGTCAACTATTTTCCATTAACCGATTAAATCGGTTTAAGTCGTTTATTTTAATAAATAAAAAGTCAAAATTCTCTGATTCCAGCTTCTTAACTATGAATATTTTCAGTTTTCTTTCCACCTACTCTGTGAAAGCTAAGTGCACCAGAGTGCTTTACACTACAGGTTACATGAAGCTCTTTGGTCTCTTTTTTGAGTGACTTTTGTAATTATTTTGGTCTTTTTATAGGCTAGTTATTCTTCATCCGTGGCAGTTTTGACCCCTTTGTGATTGTTGTGTGTCTCTTTGTGATTGTTGTGTCTCTGTGATCGTTGTGCCTCTTTGTGATCGTTGTGTGTCTCTGTGATTGTTGTGTCTCTTTGTGATCGTTGTGTCTCTTTGTGATTGTGTGTCTCTTTGTGATCGTTGTGTGTCTCTTTGTGATCGTTGTGTCTCTTTGTGATCGTTGTCTCTGTGATCGTTGTGTCTCTTTGTGATCGTTGTGTCTTTGTGATCGTTGTGCGTCTCTGTGATCGTTGTGTCTCTTTGTGATTGTGCGTCTCTCTGTGATTGTTGTGTGTCTGTGATCGTTGTCTCTCTGATCGTTGTGTCTCTGTGATCGTTGTGTCTCTCTGTGATCGTTGTGTCTCTCTGTGATTGTTGTGTATCTCTCTGTGATCGTTGTGTGTCTCTGTGATCGTTGTGTGTCTCTGTGATCGTTGTGTCTCTCTGTGATCGTTGTGTCTCTTTGTGATCGTTGTGTCTCTTTGTGATCGTTGTGTCTTTGTGATCGTTGTGTGTCTTTGTGATCGTTGTGTCTCTTTGTGATCGTTGTGTGTCTTTGTGATCGTTGTGTCTCTTTGTGATCGTTGTGCGTCTCTGTGATCGTTGTGTGTCTCTTTGTGATTGTTGTGTGTCTCTCTGTGATCGTTGTGTCTCTTTGTGATCGTTGTGTGTCTTTGTGATCGGTGTCTCTTTGTGATCGTTGTGTGTCTCTTTGTGATCGTTGTGTGTCTCTTTGTGATCGTTGTGTCTCTTTGTGATCGTTGTGCGTCTCTGATCGTTGTGTGTCTCTTTGTGATTGTTGTGTGTCTCTCTGTGATCGTTTCTTTGCAGCTGTTTTGCATCTCTTGTGTCCGGGAGGCCCCCCCCCCCTTGGAGGCTGGCTCCTCTTCTTCTTCTTTGATGGTTTTAAAACAGTTTGCATACAAAAAAAGTTGCATCACTGAATCAAAATAAGACTTCATTCTTCCAATCCAACTAAAAATCAAGTCAAAACTGTTGTAAGTCATATTCTCTAATAGAACTCCTAACAGCTCCTGCACTTCCTCTCAGTACGACGTCCAGAAATCTTCCAGCAGCATCAGCAGTTCACGCCGTTTTTATTGACAAGACATGAAAGAAACAAAGCTGCTGCATAACTTTATGCAACTTTACACCGTTTACAAATCAACCATTTCCTTTAGAAAAATAATTAAACTGCCGAATAACTGGCAGAGGAGGCGCCAAGTGAAGCCCTCGAACTATCACTGTACTTTGAAATGTACTTTCAAATATCCCAAAAAAAAAAAACACAGTATAATAACTATAACAGCTACTTGGAGAGAACTCAGTACAGTAAAAACACTGAACACGTAACAACAAAAATATGCAAAGCTCCCTTCACGGCGTTGCGGTACCGGCGGTACCGGGCCAGGTCAGGAGCTCCGACGTCATCTCCCGGATGGTCCTGAGCGGCAGCCCGCTGAGGACGCCGCGGTGCTTCACCTGCAGCTCCATCAGAGCGTCCACGATCCGCTGCCTGCAGACGGAGGGGTGCCGCTGGCTCAGCTCGGCCATCAGGGTGTCGAAGCTGCCCATGGTGCCGTACTGCCGGGGCACGCAGGTCCCCTTCGCTGTGGGGGTGGGGGAGATGAAGACCACCTTCCTGGTCTTCGTGCTGGAGCCGAGCGGCGGCTGACCGATCGGCTACACGGAGGACGGAGAGGCGAATCGAACGCAGAGCGGTAAAATCAAAATGATTTGTACTGAAGCCAAAGATTAACAAAGGAAAGCAGAAAGCCCTCACATTTGAGAAGCTGGAATTGGATCACATGATCCGTGTTCTATGGATCGACTCCATTGTGTTTAACAATCATCACATAGCAGGAGTTGTCAGGGGACCTGGCTTCACTAAACACACGGCTAGTGAGTAGATTTAAAAGAAGCTGCATCTGTTCAACAGCTCCAAACGGGTTTTAATGACAGAATGTTTACTTCATTGCTTCTTCCAAACAGTTTCTACTCATTTCCACCAGTTTCTCTACTTGGAGACGGCATCACTATACCTTTCCTCTCTGTATCCTCACTTTTCCTCTCTGTATCCTCACCTTTCCTCTCTCTATCCTCACCTTTCCTCCTTGTATCCTCACCTTTCTTTCAGTGTTGGAGGTTGGTGGTCCGGTGGGATCCTCTGCAGACTCCGGGCCCCTGATGGAGGCTGAGTCCGGTCTCTGGCTCCCACCACTGGCTCCGTTGATGTGCTCCACCTGTAGAGCGTGGCCTTGCATGCTGCAGCCACGCAGCTCTCTGACCGCAGCCTCTGCAGCTCGAGGTCCGCTCACCGTCACGATGGCAACTCTGGAGACGGAAGTCACTTCACTGACCACGCGTTGACTTGGGGAGCAAATGGCTGTTCTGACATCACAACTCGCAGCATGAAGAGTTCGATTATGTCGACTGGTGTTTACATTAGATCTGGGTTGATTTCCTGTTTTGCAGTCCAGTCCGGTGGACCAGCGTATACCCGTTTGATGTTATGCAAACCAGCCATTATGATGCGTTCTGGCATATTACAAAGTAAATTGGGCCGACCGTGTCACGGCACTAAAGGCAAATTATTAGTCATAAGAGATATGACAACGTGATTAACATTCTATCATGTTTATAAACAGACCCACTGATCTCTGACAGGCTGTGTGAAACTTGCTGAGGCCGGCAATAAATCCACTTTTAGTAGAGGTGGGATAATGTGCAAGGCACACATTTGTTTACTAGAATGTAGGAAAGCGTGAGCTGAGCGAGAGAACTCACTCTCTGCTGCTGCTTCTTCTTCTTTAGTGTTTAATGGCGGTTGGCGAACGAGCTCAGAGGTGAATTAGCACATCAACAACAAGTGGACTGGAATCGCTACGCTCCAATTCATCGGCAGTCTCATTATGTTCCCCTCCGGATCAGCTGCTCACTCAAGCAAAGCGGAGAGTGGTGACACCAGTCCGATCCGGTTTTTGTATCGATATCAAACCGGTGTGGTTCTGGTGACACCGGCCCAGCCCTACCTTAAAGCTGAAGAACGCGTGTGAATGTAAGAAGGTGTCACCAGAGAGCAGCTCACCTCGAGTCGTTCTTTAAAGCAGAGATGCTGACTTCAGAGGCGTGGTACTTCTCAAACCACAGCATCACATCACTCTGGAACAAGACAAAACAGATAAAGTCTGCACCGCCCTCTGCTGGAGACGATGGCATCGTACAATGCATTCACATCACATAACGTGGATTACTATTACAAATGTCCAACATATACCAGTATTGTGTTACGTTTGATAACTGCGATAGCGCTCATTCTCACGAGCACAGCTTTATTGTCTGAGAAGCAGACACTCACCTCGGTCACGTTACCGGGCAGATTAGAAACGCAGAGCACCGAGCTCTTCGCCTCCTCGCTGGTCGATTCTGTGGCGAAAACAAAATTCCCCACTAAAGGATTTGATCCAAAATAATCTCTCTCTCCACGTACAGCTGTGGAGCTGCAGCTTCACCCACCGACCGCTTACCGTCGGCCTCATCGCTCCCAGTCCCGGCGGGCTCCTGTCCCGTCCCGGCGGGCTCCTGTCCCGTCCTGGCTGCTGCCGGTCCTGCGTGCTGCAGGTTTTCCTCGGCGTCGTACCACGCCTCGCACGCGTTGAGCTCCTGGCGTTCCGCCGCTGTCCGCACAAAGAACGCCACGGCTTTGATTTAAAATCAACTGCTTCATCTTTCGGCGCAGGCTGAAAACCCACCTCTTCAGGAAGTGCTACCCTGAGCCTTCCACTTAGCACTTATTGTATTCATACTAGCTTGTTGCACTTATTGTATTCGTATTACTTATAGCACTAACTGTTTCTCTTGTTTCTGTACTTTGGCTCTGAGTTATGCTCTGCTTCATGCTCTTAGATGCTTGTTTGGAAAAGGAAATGTACTTATGACTTCTGGTGACTAGTAGTTCTCTTGATTACCAATGTTGATGCACTTATTGTAAGTCGCTTTAAATAAAAGCGTCTGCTAAATGACTAATGTAAAACTACTTCCTTGGTAATCGTTTAAATAAACGTGAGCGTGACGCTTTGGCTTACTTGTCGTTTTACTCTTCTTTGACGTCTCGGTGTGTAAGCGTACCCGAGATGGAACGCTTCCCAGCACATCACTTATGATCTAAGCAGGGAACAAAAGGAGAAGTTAGACCATCGGTATTACTGCTCTGGTTGAAATACAAGAGAAGCATGGCGAGCGTTTCATTGTTGGAGTAGGAGGCGGAGTCTCACCTTCGCGGGGATGCAAGTTGCTCGTGTGGCGATCGTCTCACAATCAACAGACAGAGGCTTGAGTTGCTCCAGAGGAACTCCAGCCAGGATCTCATCCCTCATCCGACTATACTCACATTCCAGCTGCTGCAGAACACCTGTGATGTTTGCAGAAGGGTTCTTTGGCCTACAGAGAGACAGAGACAGGTAACCTCAATCCCTCTGGATGAACACATAACTAGGGTTTAACAGACAGTAGACGGGTGAGGTGTCCTTACGTTACTCCCTCAGAGGAGGTGTAGTAGAGTCTCCAGCAGTACTGTCTGCACACGCTGTGCTGCAGGGCCAGGAGGCTCAGCTCTGCTCGCTGAGCACGCTGGACACAGTCGCATTCCTTTCTCAGGGTACCGCCGGAACTGGAACCAATATGTACACATAAATAAATAAATAAATAAATAAATAAATAAATATTAGTCCTACTGTAGAGGGAATTATTTGGAGCCAAGTAGCACGGTGGGATGTTCCACTACTTGATCTAAAGAAATAGATTTTAAAAGAATTCTGCAAATGCAATGGTTAACTTCAAGTTCGGAAATTATTTTAAGTTCATAATTATTAAAATAAAAAAGTGTTAAAACATCCTCCTGACTGATTCTGTGAGCATCAGATACACTTTACCTTTTCATTTCCTCGTTTTGCCGTCGCAGTTTCTCTCGAGTCGTCCTCAGTTTGATGAATTCCTGAAATATTAAAAAGAGAGATTGTTGCGTTTCGTGGGAGTCACTCTAAAGCGTGCTCTTGGGATTCAGCCTCACCTCGGCGAGATAGTCTAGATCCACCATGCGGACCTCGGTGTTGACGCGCTCGTCGGCCGTTCCCGGATGCTCGGTTTGGGTGGCGGCTGACGAGCGCGGAGGCAGCGCGGCGGTGACTCTGGGCATAAGGGAGCTGCAGGTTCCCGCGGCGGTCACCTTGGCGACAGACCGATCGGACTTCGAGGTCTCACCGTCGGCTGACAGCGCCTCGCCGTCGGTGTGGACCGGACCCGAGTGAACCCCGCTGCTGAGTCCTTTCACATAGTCGCTGGTCAGGCAGGCCAGTATGCTCCCGTCGTTCTCCATGATGCTGTGGAAGTTGTCGCTCTGATCTCCGAAGCTCACGCCAGCTTCGTCCTCACCGTCGGTGCGCTCATTACCACAGACCGCGTGATCCCGAAGGCCCTCCTCCGGGCTGTTCTCCTCCACCGGGTCCGGAGTCGACTTGGCCGGTTCTAGCTCCGCTGGCTGGAGAACGCTCCCGTCGCTGTGCTCCACTCCATCCGTTTGAATACTGTCAAAGCTGTAGTACTCCGGAGACGAGCCTCTCTCAACTGTTGGCCAGTCTGACCTGCAACATGAAACAATGTGGCTCATATCCATCACAATTCATATTGCACTCGGTGCAGAATTTCGGTGCTTTACGGTAATTGCGTCATTGCCGTCGGAGCAGAGAAAACAACAACTTAGACAAGTTCTCAAACTGATGAATCACAAAGACCAGATATGAATGACTAAAAATGTAAATTATAGGCCGCGAGAAACCAACAAACTACATACCGTGTCAGCCATAAGATGCAACACTCACTGTATCAGACTGACTTCAGCCCATGAGCAGTCGGGACTCTGGCCTCGCGTCATTGCAGCCTGGCTCCTGAGCTCAGACCGTCGGTGTCGTTCCAGATCCACGTCCAGAGAGAAGCTCGTCAGAGATGACGAATCCTTGCTGGACGTCGGCCATGATGGCCTTTGTTCGTTCAGATGGGATGAAGCCTTCAGAAAAATTAACAAAAAGAGAGACAGTTACAGACCACACCAGTGTTCTAACTGATTCACATACAAACAGAACACCGTCTATACCCCCGGTGTGCAGACGTTCTGCTGGTGTGGCTCCAGCGGCCCGAAGCCGTTGAAGGCCGTCGGACGTTTCTGGGATCCGTCCACGCCGCTGCTGCTGCTGCTGCTGCTGCTGCAGCTGCAGCTGCAGCTGCAGCCGAGCTGGTTCAAAGTCTCCCTCACGTTGTTGGGAAGTCTCTCCAAGTCTAGACGAGAACCAGAGGAGCAAAGACAAAGCCTTTTTCTAGTATGACAGTTGGGTTTTAAAACATTCAATGTAATTCTGCTAAATCTCGCCATAATCAGCGTGAGCTGGAATTACCAGATCCGCACTTGGTTGCTCCGGACCATCTGAGAATAAAAACAGGTTTCAACAATAAATTTTTTTTTTTTTTTTTTTTTTTAAATCACTGTAAAAAGGACAAAGAATCGTTTGATGTAACGCATTTTTTTATTTATTTATATATATATATATATATATATATATATATATATATATTTTTATATATATATATATATATATATATATATATATATATATATATATATATATATATATATATATATTTATATTTATTTATTTAATTTTTTACTGTGAGACATGCGTCGGCCTGTTGAACATCACGGTTGGCTGGGCGGGTGAGACACTCGAAACGTGACCTGCATGGTGAATAGAGAAACCGTCGTAATGTAATCGGTGCCGCTATAACGGAATAATAATAATAATCCTCCTCTTGACAGACTTACACTTCACGTACACATGGTGGCGAGACAGCTCTAGGGCGGGATGTCTTAGCAGGAAGTGCTGAAACCCTCCTTCATCTAGGAGAAAAGAAAACAATAGAACTGATATTAATCTGTGGGTTTGCTAGCATGCATGTCGAATTAAGTGACCTCTTCAAAAGGTCTCGTTTAGTCCACCTGGACCACACAGTCCAGGTCCCGAACACGTTTGTTGTTTTTAAATTATATAATCATACAGAAAAATCATACCTTGTATGATCGTTCTGTCCTCTTGAGACAAACAGAGGTACCAACCCAGCAGCTTTGGGTCGGTCAAGGACAGGAATTTGTGATAATCCACCAAATCAAACACAGACCTGGACAGAAGAACACCACAGCTCCCGGTTATTACCGGACATTTTAATAAATATAAATGTATAAATATAAATAAATAAGAGACAGACAGGATATAGTTAGCCGCATACCTCTCCAGGTAGAATCTCCTGATCGCTTCTGCTGATGAAGAAACCACATTTAGATTACTTCTTCCACAATGCGTCATTGATAACAAGACATTTATTGCTAAGCTTGTTATGTAACGTTAGCTTATTAGATGTACAGCCCACACAGAAACGGTAGTTTACATTCAAAGTCCCCTAAAGTAGCAAAGTGTGTTGTAAGTCATATGTAGCTACTTTACCACTGACAACATCTTCTTCTTAACAACAGTATGACTTACTTGGACCTGGCTTTCCAGCCACCATATTGTAAAAACAGGGCATCACGCAATGCAACGGCACCCCCACGTGCGCATACTCACTAGCCACGTAAGTGTATGGTGGCCAGCCGGGCCACACGGTGTGAAACACAGCCATGGGTGGGTTCAGTGTCCGACACACACGTCCGAAAAATGAGTCGAATGACCGGGCCGGTCGTTTGGGTCGACAAAGCGTTAGTGTGACTCACGAGTCACGAGTGGGAAGAAGAAAAAATAAAAGAACGAAAACGGCTAATGTTAGCTAGCTAGCTAAGACTAACTGACACAAATATCAAAGCGCAAAGTGAAACTGAAAATAACGCGTTTAACCTTAAACTACTTGCTGTCTTGTCACTTTCGCCGGCTTTGCAAACATGAATAAAAAACAATGAACGGGTTTCAGTTGCTATAGTAGTTGCCTGTTTTGGAGGTGGTGGCAATTTGCTTCTGGTTTGCAAGGCTAGGTTAGCCAATCAAGCTAATTGGTAACTGCTGTGTGATGCGGCGTTTAAAAGGGTCAGTCCGCCCATGAAGCCGTCAGTCATGAAGTCCAAGTTTGGGGACAGGCAAACAAAGGATCCCTTATATACAAAGGACTAGTATATGTAGAATTAATTCACGAAAATATAAAATGACATTTGAAAAACTCTTTTTAAGAAACAGTGGCTTGTTGTTCATAGGGACTATTTCTTCAGTGAAAGTAGTTCCAACATTGTTCTGTATTCCCTTTAAATATATATATTTTCAGTTCCAGGAGAGAGATTTAGAACTATCTCCATGATAAGCTGTTAGATACACAATAAGTAAAAGTAATTTGGGTGAAAATACCTTTTAATAGTAACCTACCTCCCATTTCCTGCCAGGCGGTGGCGCTACAAGTAGCAGTTAGCAGTGGCGCTCTTGTCCTTCTGCTTTTTAATGGCGGTTGGAAACGCGACTGCTCACTTCCCTAATTTCAAATTTGATCTCTTCCTCTCACATCTTATCAGCTAAATTTAAATAAATATGCACAATTTAAGCTGAGTTCTTTTTTTTTTGATAGCTTTCTGGCCGAAATGTAGCCAAAAAAAATCAAAATCTAATGTTGTCAAGTAGTCTTTTTTTTCCCCTGAAATTTGGTAAAGGGCTTTTAGAAAAACAAGTTTATATTCACCAAAGTAGTAATAGGCCTATCTATAGTACGTTTCTTTGGTAAATCTACTCAAAGTATTGTTTTAGTATCATACCGAAACTCAGGTATTGTATTGAATCTATAAACCGTGCAGCCATTAACCAAACACAACTATTGTATTATCATAGTGAGCGACAATATTACTGTATCCTTATATGTTAAGCTGTCTCTCTTTACAGGAACGCACAGGCCTACTGTTTTTGCTTGCTCTTGCGTAGCATAAAGGGAAATGCAACGGCAATAAACGTCAAGAAAGTGATTTTTGAATTTACAGTTTGAGTCTGCGTTTGCTGATTGTTAGTGGTCAACACCCCCGGTCGCTCCATTCAATCACGCTGCTGTTGAGGTTCTCTCCAAACAGCCACAAGGAAGACAATTATATAAGTTTTGACGTCAGCGCGTTTAAAATCCAGAAGATTAAATGTAACGACTGTGTTGTTTGCGCCTCCAGGACATACTCACGTCCCAATCTGATAAGTGCTAACATTTCGGTTCAGCACCTTTATTGTCAACGGTGGAGCTGAGAGTGAAAAAAAACCACACATATTACAAAAAGCTTCAAATCTCAACTCCCACGCTACACCCACGAGTCACAGGGGAATAAAAAATCAAAAAAAGAAAAAAGAAAAGGCGGAAAGCTGCAGCCTGTGAAGAATTTGGCTGCAGAAGGGAACAGTTTGTCCTTCTATTGCAATGTGTCATTTAGCATTGTGAAGGTCTTACAGGGCAGATGTAGCGGTGTCGCTATAGTCCAATGGTTATCGACATCATGTCACAAAGTCCAAAACATGTACCTCTAAATATCTTGTCTGGATTGTGTATCACAAATATCAGCAGTAAGGAGAAGCTGAAGTCTTGTTTTTTATTGCAGCATCCGTCACAACGCATGCTGCGATGCTGCAGAGTTGAATTGAAGTGTCAGAACTCCACTTCAGAACTCTGTCAAGTCCATTTTAAGTTGTGACGACGAACTTTGACCATGATGCACAAACGATTCAGTGTTTATAGCCACTATATGCACAAGTTACGTTTAGTGGGAAATAATCTATTTCATGATATTCGTCCAATCCCAAATACCCGGATGCTGGTCGCCTATTAAAGGTACACCATGATTTGGAGAGTCATTTTCAGCACTTTCATGGATTAGAAGTCCTTTCATGTGCAAAAGAATAATGCTTGAACTTCTACAATTCCACGACAGCTGGACAAACTGGGATTGTGGACAATCGAAAGCTCCAAACCTTTGTGTTGAGATTGTTTTGTCAACTCCGGTCTCCAACTTTAGTCCTCATCATTAGCATTCCTGTTACAATGCCCCCTTTTTTTTTCTTCTTCTTCCATATTTCAGCCTCTAACAAGCTGTTGTTATAGCACCTGCTGCTAACATCGGCATGTTAAACAGCAAACACCTCCCCGGCACCGTTATCGGCGAAGAGCAGATACGTAATGCTCCACAGCAGACCGGCTCAGTGACAAACCGTTTCCATGAGTAACGCTCAGCGGTGCTAATGAAACATGTTGGCATAGCTGTCGCCTCAGATGCAAATGAGCTGGGAAAAAAAAAGAAGAAGAGAGAGCTGAGCTCAGTGTGAGGTAGTTATGCTGACAATGCAGTGTTTGTGTCACACATTGACATCTGACAAGAGAACGATACACACAGTATAGTCTGAAAGAAAGGATCTCTGGTGTCTGGTAGCATTGATGCAGGTGGAAATATTCAGGTTTCACAGAACGTTCTGCTGCAGTGCACGGCATCCTGACGGGGAGGTTAGCCACCTGGTACGGTAACACCTTCTCTCTGGAGAGGACACTTCACACTTCACCTCACGGTGTCAGGATGTTCTTGACAAGCTCGACGGGCTTCTTTAAAATACACATCTCTCAGAGGATAAAAAGCCTTTTTTTGGACTGGATCTAGATTGTGCTGTGTAAGTCAAATTTACATGAACTATATCACAATCCTGGGTCTATTATGAGACAATGGGACATGCAAAAGACACCACCGCCACTCCTACATAACACCAACACACATATCGTTTTTTAGCCTCATTTTTTGTTGTCTCTTTGTGGTCATGTTGTGTCTCTTTGCAGCTGTTTTTCATTTGTTGTTGTTTTGGTCTCGTTGTAGTCTCTTTGTGTCTCTTTGATTCGTTTTATGTTCCTTTGTGGTCATTTTGAGTCTATTTATAGTGGCTTTGTGCCTCTTTATAGTCTTTTTGTTCATCTTTGTTGTTATTTTGCATCTCTTTGTAGTCTTCTTGTGTCTCTTTGTAGTCATGTTATGTTTCTTTGTTGTTGTTTTGAGTCTCCTTGAAGTTGCTTTGTGTCTCTTCATAATCTCTTTGTACCAGTTTTGTGTCTCTTTGTGTGTTGTTTTTTTCCCCCTTGTCATAGTCGTTGCGAGTCTCTTTGTGTCTCTTTGCAGCTGTTTCATGTTTCTTTGTGGTCATTTTGAGTCTCTTTGTGATTGATATGTGTCTCTTTAAATGATATTTCACAGGTGAAAACACTTTGTGCCCGCTAGGCCTGTTCAATCATCCATGCAGGACTCTGGTGCTCATGTTCCAACAGGACAGGTACCCATCCACTAGAGGGCAGCCATGGTCAGGGAAAAAAATAACTATGAGCTCTCATGAAAATCTGAAATAAATTCTGACTTGTGGGTGGTGTGTGTGTGTGTGCATGTGTGTGTATGTGTGTGTGTTTGTGAGAAATCCGTTATGTAACAGCGTTTTAGGAGAAGGGTCTCACCATGGTAATTAGCATTGTGCGAACACAGCGTGTTGGCCAAATAATGTGAAAGATTTGTGCCGTTCCCTTCCCGGCAGCATGACCCATATTTCTCAGTAATCGTAGCCAGAACAGAGTGGTTGGCTTTCTCAAACTGCAGTAGATGCAGGCTGTGTGTGTGTGTGTGTGTGTGTGTGTGTGTGTGTGTGTGTGTGTATGTGTGTGTATTGACACACTGAGTGCCTGCCACGGTCTGAAGACTCAAAGCTCAAACCACATTATGCTTGAGCTGCCTTGTCTTGTGTCAGGATCAATAATTTACTCGGAAGCAGCTAGTGGTCATAATGTATGTTGAAGGACTACCCATTTGATACGTCCACTTCCCTCCCAGCTCCAGCCCAGGGCCATGTATCAGCCACTCCGTAATAGTGTATGCATTGATTTAGTATGTTTATGATGCAGCCTCATTTGTTTCACGTGTGGAGCCTTAGGTCATCTCTCCAACATGCATGCGCGTTGCACCGTCCGCACATTACCGCCGGCCTTTGGCGGGCTCGATTAGTGTTTCTGTATCGGCGACGGAGCGTCTCCAAGGCGATGGGACCTTTTCCAAAGCTTCGCTTGCTCCTGTTAAATGGATCAGGATCATCACGTTAGGCTCACGGCTTAATCTCGACTGCGGATAAAAAAGAACGAGGGCCAAGGCGGTCAGTTCACCAGACAGAAATATCTCTGAAACAATCGGATGGATTAACGGGTAAAGTGTGTTCAAACCTGCGGGTAAACCCCCCGGAGGAAGAAGCCTGTTGACTCATCATCTTCAGCATGATGTGTGGTTTTGAGTGAAATATTGTGATGGATTTGGTACAAACATTCATGTTCCCCACAGGAGGAATTTGTTATAACTTTGGTGGACCCCTGAATATTGATCTAGTGCCACCATAAAGTAAAAATTTTAACTTTGGTGTATGCCCAAAATGGAATTATGTCATTGCCATCAGCTTCAGTTTGTACTTTGGATTTGTTGGCATCTAGAGTTGTGATTGTGCAAAACTATGGTAACGGCTAGTCACCTCGGTCAAAGGCCATCCATACCATAATAAAACAACTTACTGAGCAATGGAAGTCAGACGGCGATACCACAATTTTGCACTCAGCGGGTCACACTAGCCTAGTTTCGCGAGCATGTCGGAGAAGTACGGTGGCCTTCAGATAAAGTAAAAACGCGAAAGTCTCTCTGTAGAGCCAGATTTGGTTTGTCCCTTCTAGGCTACTGTAGTTAAACATGGCGGACTCCGTAAAGAGGACCTGCTCCCTGTGTAGATATGAAGGACTCATTCTGAGCTAACGAAAACACAACAATTGTTAGTGTTAGGTGATTAAACACAAATGAATACATGGTCACGGATATTATATTCATTTTCTGCTAATAGATTCCCTGAAATGCTACAAACTGTGCTTTTAAATCACACTTTTGTACAATTAGTTACAGACTCTCCACCCTTTACTCATATTTTTACTGTAATTAATCTGGCATAAAAAGAGAGAAAATGCACACTAAACAAAGTTAAAGAAGAATTTAACTGTTTTGTTCGTTTTTTTAGGTTTTCAATAGAAAATATCGTTATTGAATATCTGTTATTTTGGCAGCGCTAGTTTGGATGCTAACACGCCAGATGAACATGGTTAACATTATAAAAGTGCTAAACATCCCCATGTTAGCGCCGTCATTGTTAGCATGTCCCGTTAGCGCCGTCATTGTTAGCATGTCCCGTTAGCGCCGTCATTGTTAGCATGTCCCGTTAGCGCCGTCATTGTTAGCATGTCCCATTAGCACCATCATTGTTAGCATGTCACGTTAGCACCGTCATTGTTAGCATGTCACGTTAGCACCGTCATTGTTAGCATGTCCCGTTAGCACCGTCATTGTTAGCATGTCCCGTTAGCGCCGTCATTGTTAGCATGTCCCGTTAGCATGTAGCGCAAAGTACAGCCTCGCAGAACCGCCGGCCTGGCTGTTGACAGACTCCTTTTTTCAAACAAGGATGACAAATCAAAACATATGAATTGTGCGTTAAAAAAAGTTGGGAAAGCCAGCGAGCGGACTTTTGCGTCAAACTGCTTGTTCCCCAAGGTCTCAAATGAACTTCCGCGCTCAGAATGCTGGACCGTCTCGCGGCGTGTTTTCGTGACAGTGATGCTTTTGCTCCATCTGAATCTGACAAGAGGAACGTGGGCGTCTGTTTGAGAATTCACAGCTAAGGTGTGAATATTCATATTCCAATTTCTGCAATAATATGCATTTTTTTTTAATATTGTTTCAGTGCTCAGGCACTACTAACAAACCAAAAAAAATAGAGACAGGATGAACGATTTGTTCCATCGATGTGTTATAAAACAGTGGATTATGGACATAAAACGCTTGCATTTCTCCCACACTGTTGCAGTGCTATAAACTAACATTGCACATTATCCCCACTGTCAATCTGAAGAGGACTTTTCTAAATTCTTACACCTCCACCAACTGAAACAAAGAGCAGAGAGGAGTGAAGTATATTTAATATATATATATATATATATTTTATGAGTGCTGGCAGCTACCATGCTCACACATACACACATTATCAGGTCAGAGCAGCTCCCATGAGCGCGCTAAAAGGTCTTTCATGGCATTCAAAGGCTCTCTGCTCGCTCTCAATCAATGGAAAGTTGCCCGCCAGGCAGACTGTTGTTGTTGGAGACCAGAGCTCAGCTGCACTGCGAGTCTAAAGCTTCACAGTTTTTTACCCCATATTATCAGATTATATATATATATATATATATATATATATATATATATATATACACACCATCATTTCAACACAGCGACATTTCGAGGCAGAGACCGTAACTTGAACTACAGGAGCCTCGAGGTGGGGGGGTGGGGTGGGGGGGGTGTGTGTTCAGACTGTCAACGAGATGTTAAAATGAAACAAACATCACAAGACGGGTGTGAAAACATCAGACGCTCACAAGTCAAGTGGAACAATGCACTCTCAGATCCACGACAAGTACAACGTTGGTGTACTTGTGCTTGTAAACTTCTACGCCACATTTCAGAGGGAAATATTGTGTTTTTATTTGAAAGCTTTACTTTTCAGATTAAGTACAAAATATCTCATCAGTTTATAACGTATATAATATGACTGCTTCACTGACGGGCAGTTTAGAATGAGGTTTTTTTTTTTTTAAACTTTAACTAATTTTGTTGCTAATTCTTCTGTATTTAACCTAAAAATGGAGTATCTTTAATGTACGCTCTACAATTTATATATTTTAAATTATGTCTTATACTATTACACCATTACACCGTCATGCACCAGTTTCCATACTGCAAACGTATACTTGGGAATAACCCGTTTCAGATTCAGGAGTGATGTTAATTTATCTTACATCCAACATGTAACTACATGTATTGTAAAAGTATATTCTCAAAAGGTACCAGGATGAACCCGGTGCTCTCGGCGCCACGGTATTCCATCACATTTATTTGGTTAGATGTCGGTAACGTGAGAACGTTCGAACAGATTTTTTTTTGTTTTGATTTCTTCAAAAGCCTTCTCCCTCCCCGGTGTTATCGCTGCACTTTAACCTCACAGCCACTGTACAGCGGCGCATGCATGTCAGGTATTTTAATATTTATGGCTTGCTCTGCGCTCTCTGTCGAGTCTTATACTCGCACTCGTGAATAATTCCACACCCAAATCAGCGCGTGACGGCCGTCCTTTTGGGCTCACTGAAGGTTTTACGGCATCAAAACTGTGAATTATTCACCGATGAATCACGCTCGAGCACAAGAACATTCTTTTGATGTTGTTGTTTTTTTTTGTATGATGGATAAAGTGTAACTAATCCATAAATATTAAAATATGCTCCGGTGCCATATGAGTCAACATCGTTTCAAAAACTACAGTAAACTCGGAAACCAAACGGACACGATTGTAGAAAGTCAAGAGAACGTTTGAACGTTCAGAAAATGAAACACATGGAGTGTTTTGTTTCTTCCTTCTTGTACACAGCTTACAGTCGCCCCGGGTTAAAAAGAGAGAGAGTAATCATTTACCCAGAAAGGTATCAGGAGGAAGCATGTGACTCAAGAAAAAAAAAAAAAAAAAAAAAAAAAAAAAATCAGCCAGGTCAAGCGCAGTGACTGCCAGACCACAACAGCCAGTCAGCTGACCGACTGAGCGCGAGCAGTAGGAGGGGGAGCAAATTATGAAACACACCAGGACTTCAGGCAGTGAAGCATAAAGGAGCGTTTATTGTACCCAGTACAGATTATCATAACTCAGCAGTGTAAGAAACACGTTGTGAGGGGAGGGGAACTGAAGCCTATACAAAGTGCAGACGACCCCTGTTGCTCGGCGTGGATCCCATGGTATAATGTGCCGTCACTGTGGCCTTTGGTGGAACTACGGCCTTTAAACACACACACACACACACAACACACACACACACACACACACACACACACACACACACACACACACACACACACACACACCACACACACACACACACACCACACACACACACACACACACACACACGGTAATATCTTCTCATCCATTCTCCAACCTTGAGGCCTCTTAAAGAAACAGTCTGCAGTAGTAGCATCATAAGGATTGTTGTTGTTTTTTTAAAAAGGTACATGTCTATTAGAGCCTAAACTAAACAGCGTATACATTAAAATCAAAACAAATGCAGCCTTATAGCAAAAATATATACTTTATATACGTTTGTCTTCGCCCCCCCCCCCCCCCCTCCCCATCAGAAACACAGATAATAAACACAACAAAAAAAAAAAAAAAAAAAATGCAGAGAATATCACAAATATCTTCTTTGTCCAAAGACGGTTAAAGCGATATGTTAGAGGACACACAGTCTCGACTGATTACACCATGCAGAGAGGAGCAGAAGTCTCCCGTTGACCACGTGTGACTGGCAGAGAGGCGTCCAGGACGTCACCCTTCTTTACTTACGTTTACTTTTTTTTTTTTTTTTTTACTTGCATGCAAACATCCCGATGCTCCGGCCATACTGGTGCATCAGAGGAACTAGTACACGGCCAAGAAAACATCAAGCACCAGACTGAAATACAAAAAGAAAATGAAATAAAGAGCAAACGGGACCATTTATCATAGATAATAACTTCTGTTCTTAAGGAGTTAAAAAAAACAAAAAAAAACGCCTCTGGGAGATTATGTCCTCAGTCCCTTTCGGAGCGGAGGAGATGGAGCGCTAATCACCTCTGAACTCGAGGACCCAGCGTGTCGCGAGAGGAGGCGCACTGTAATCGACCGTATCCCCAAACCGTTCGAAGGGAGGCGTCTGAAGGGAGGCGTCCGAAGGGAGGCGGGTACAATCTCGTACGCGGGCCGAAACCGGTTAAAAAGAGCGTTTCACACATTTACAACGAGAGACGAGCCCTGGAAGTACAGCGGACACCCCAGAAACCTGAGAGCTCCGGGTACTCAAACTCAAAATTGTAGAAACAGCTGGCGTTTAAAAACAAAAAAGAAAAAGTAGTCTATCTACAGAAAACAAATCTGTGGTTTTAGAATATGTTGTGTGTTTGTATGTCAATCCGTTTTTTGTTTTTTTTGCAAATTAAAGCCCTTTCACGGATCTTGTAGTTCAGATGTGGCGACATGAAAATGGGGGGAGGGGGGGAACAAAAAGGCAACTATAGAATAGTGCTGCATTTAGAGTATCTCTAGATTTTTTTTGTTTACTCCGTTTGGTTACTTGATTGTTTTTAAGAAAAGCAGATTGTCACAAAATCAGAAATGCAACAACTCTTGCAGTCTGGTACAAAGAGGGGGGGGGGGGGGGGGGCTCTGTCCTTTTAAAGATGGCGGCGTGTGGCCTCGCAGCCCCTTTCTGCAGTCCAGTCCACCCTCGCGGGTTTCACACTCTCTCTCTCTCTCTCTCTCTCTCTCTCTCATCTCTCTCTCTCTCCTCTCTCTCTCTCTCTCTCTCTCTCTCTCTCACGATGGCGCAGCAGTAGGTCTGTCGCAGGCTTCTCCCCTCGGTCTTTCACAGAGTTCTATGAAGGTTTTCCATTGGAGCCGCAGAGCGAACCGCGAAGGAGCAAGAGCGCCAGGCGTTCCTTCCAGGCGGCTCAGCAAGTCCCAGCTCTGGATTTTTGAGCGTGGGCGTCGAGAGACTTTTTTTTTTTTTGGGGGGGGGGGGGGGGGGGGGGGGGGGGGGGGGGGGGGGGGGGGAGTGTTTGCGGTGATGCATGTGTGTCGTGCGTCAGTACCACCCACCCCTCTCCCACTTCCTGCTGCTCGTTAGTAGCCGTAGCCGTCCGGGGAAGGGCAGGCCCGCCACGCACTGCTCCCCGCCGTCCAGCAGGTAGGGGGCCGCGTCCTCGTAGTGGGTGAGGGGCACGGTGTCGTCGTCCAGCCCCGGCAGGCTGTCCGGGTCCGCCTTCAGGTTGGGCCTCTGGTTGTCGGGGAAAGCCATGGAGAAGAGAGCCCTCGGGGTCGCACACAAACTTGTACACGTACCTCTCGCCGGCCACCTGCGAAACGGGACAAAAAGACGTTTTAAACTCACAAAAAAAAAAAAAAACGTCCCGATTGCATTCAGACTTCTAAATGTGTCATTTCCTCTACGGACTCCTGACTTAAGAGCGCAGCGGTCTGATTCCAAGACATCTCTTGGAGATGAAGGAAGGGAGAGAAAGGAAAAAGGGGTGGACGTGCCTTTACTTCTGCATGATGCCCTTCTCGTAGTAGTAGCGGAGCGGAGCGGCTCAGCTTGTCGTAGTTCATGGCCGGTCGGTTCTTCTGGATTCCCCAGCGACGAGCCCCTGAGGCGAGACACACGCAGGCACAAGAGAACTGCAATGAGCTAGAAATCGATATTTGATATTTGTTAAGAGTTTAGAGGTGGAACGTGAGAAGAGTCCAGCATGTGGACGGTAGGGGGGGGGGGGGGGCTGACCTCCTCGGCTCGATGAGCTTGAACTCCATGCCGCGGCCGGTCCACGCTATGAAGTGGCCGTTGGCCGGGTCGTCGCAGCAGCGTGACAGGAACTGCCAGAGCTGCAGGGAGCCCCGGCGCTGGTAGGGAGGGCCGTCCCGATAGACAGAGGGTTCCTGTTTCACTTTGCCTGTGAGCGGGGAGGAGAAGATAAGACGTCCAACACCGGACTCCACCGACACCACCCACCACCAGGGTGGTGAGACATTCCTACCAGACAGACACCGTGAAGTGGACTTGCAGTTCGTTACGCACCACGAGAAGTCTTGGGACTGCATGCGAATACAACATCTCGTACTTTTGCGCTAGTATTTTTTTTTTTTTTTTTTTTTTTTTTTTTTAAGAGTTTGTTTTTTTTTCTTACCTTCTAATCTTTCGGGGACCACGCAGGTATCGTCGATGTACAGCTGATGATCTCTGACGAAGGAGAAGCCTGCAATAAGACGAGAAACAGGAACGCAGCGTGAGTGGGGGGGGAAAAAAAGAAGTCTAAGACGCACACAAAACACAGAGCAGACAATAACTACTTTCGTGGTTATTCTGGTAGAAGCTCCCCGCTCTCCCAAACGATGACTGACAGTTAGGCACTTCTGTAAACAAAAAAAAAAAAAAAAGAGGACGGGCGTGTAAATTTAGACCAGAGACATCCTCACCGTTCATATCAAAATGTGGAACGCATCAAAAGTCCACCTCGCAGCTGACGAGGTATATTTGGACGCAGCTTTCCGCTCGGTGTGTGTGTGTTTACAGAGGAGACGCTCGATCGGTCCGGGTTAAGTCCCGTTAGTAAGTATACAGTACAAGTAGAAGAGGTCGAGACACGCGGTGGCTGCTTATGTGGAAAAAAAAACACACAAGTTGTCATGTTCATCTGCAGCTCAACAGCTGGGCTTAAAAATGCCACACACACACACACACACACCACACACACACACACACACACACACACACACACACACACACACACAACACACACACCCACACACACACACACACACACACGAGTGGACTAAAGCCCGGCTCAGAGAACACTGCACAGCACACAACCTCCCCCGCATGTCACCAAGCCCTTAAGATACGAGATTAGCACCATGTTTGCTGTATTAAATCTCAATGACAATCGAGTTAGGCCAGTCCCCCCCCCCCCCCCCCCCTCGCCCCCGCAGGGGTCAAGGCCTGTCTTCCGTTCACAGCAGCGCGTACCAACCCGTCTCCACCTCCCCCCACACCACCACCATCCATTATTCTGTTCCTGTCTACTGATAAGGAAACCAGAGATCAATCTGGAGCAAGTGTTTCCTCAAGTCTCTGTCTCCTCTTGTCCTCACTTAAGGAAAAAAAGAGTCTGCAGGAAGTCATAGTCGTTGTCAAGTCTTAGAGAAAAGAAACAGGGGGGGGGGGATCAAATAATAATGCTTAGCAGCGCCCACTGTCAAATGATAATAATGATAATGCATGGATTCAAATCTGCACAACTTGCTTCGTCATCATCTGCAGAACAGCACGGAGGCAACAGCGTGTCCCAGATCGGCGTGAACACGCACTTCTCTCATCCAGCCAGAGACGCCGGGCCTCTGTGACGGTAGGTATTTAAAAAAAGGCCATAAGAAGCTAAGAGGATTTGTCATTACATCACTGACCGAGCAGCCGGTCACCCGCCAGGCAGGGAGGGAATGATGGTGTACGAGTGAGCGCGAAAAAAAAAAAAAAAAAAAAAAGATTAAAGAAATACAAAA
>NW_027176828.1:752598-822598 GCF_023349555.1 Cebidichthys violaceus
CCTATTTCTGACCACATTCAACATGTTTTTGTTGCATTTATTGCTCATGACAGACATGATGTCAGTAGTCATGATGATACAGTGCTTTTAATTGTTGTTTAATCGTGATGCAGACTACTGAGTAACCCGTTTGTCTCGCTGTAGCTGTTGGACACATGGAAATGGTGATGCATCCGCTGTTAAAATGCAGCCGTATGTACAGTCTGTCGCAATTACTGCGTCTGAGACGGACTTTCCGCGAGTGGGTTTGAAAGGAGAGGCTCGCCGAGAAATAAGAAGGTACAGATCATTTCCTCCCTGCAGATCTGGACCCATTCAGGACAATTTGACCAAGCAGTCGTTGACGTGTGTGTGTGTGTGTGTGTGTGTGTGTGTGTGTGTGAGTGTGAGTGTGAGAGTGTGTGTGTTAACCTATGATTCTAGGGAAAGGAGATATCATGTTGCACGCTGAGGTATCTCATTGTTTACGAAAGCTTTGCTCCAGAAAAAAACACATTGTGTCAACGAATTCAGCGTCTAAATATTTAAATGCGGTTTTTTTTTTCAAGGGTGGTATTAAAAGGTGAAGTATTTCATGCATTCCTCATTGTTGGACACCAAATATATATATAATATATATATATATATATATATATACACTGTCTGTCAGTAACACAACACCACGGGTCACTACCACCCATGACTCCACCAAAAGAGTTACTCCATCCAGACCGTATGGCTTAAATAAATGAGTATAAAGCCTCAATGAAGTTGTACAAATTCTGTCACAAATTCCTATTTTCACCAAATTCCTTGTATGCGTAATATACTCAGCAATACACAGTTTCTGATTCTGAAGAACATTAGTATTCATTTGGATACTTCTGGCTGCCTGGATAACGTACATTTGCTCTCTTTTTGCTCTGTTTTTGGTCTCCCACCGACTCTCTAAGGGAATATCTGTCTCTTTAGTCTCTAAAGGCTCCTCTGTGTTCACCAGCTGGTCTCTAACCGTGTCAGTCTGCTGCTTGGCACTGAGCGGGTATAGTGTTCAGTGGCTTCAACAGAGAGTTTAGGCTACAACTACATGTTGTGGGGCCATGAAAGGTAAAACCAGGAGTTGAAGAATGCTGCCGATTTGGGTGATTAGAGCAGCTTTAATCATCTTTTTTTTTTTTTTTTAATCAAGAAACAGTGCTTTGGACCAGCCGTTGGGTTGCTGTTCAGAAACTTAGATTATCGGTTTCCTAACTGCTGGAACACCCAGTCCCTCGTGCGCTGCTTCCTGGTGGTGTATATCATTATTGAAGCTGTGGGAGACGCTAAACATCTGGAAGAAGAAGAAGAAGAAAAAAAAAAAAGCCCCACATGGTGTCATGCTCCGCTTCGTTTATTCAGCAATATACCATGCCTACCAGTGTCCTGTGCTGCATCATCTATATTACAACAATAACATTACATTATAGTGACGGCATCAATCAAGGATCCAAGGACAGTGAAAGGGAAGAAATGTGAGATAAAAGCAGCTTTTCTATTGTCTCATTTCAGATGCTGCAGCCTGGCTTCCAACAACCATGTAGAGAGAGACACACACACACACACACACACACACACACACACACACACTGTGTCTTTATGTTGTGTGTTTAATAATCCACACATGAATCTCTGTAAATCTGTATTTTAGATGTGTGTCAAAAGTCTTTAAACCACCTTTAATAATGAAACCGCATATTTCACGAGCGTGTCATGTAGCTGCAAACCCCATGCTGTCAGATAAATGTGCAATATTGGCAACTTTATTGGCAACTTCTCAAAGTACGTTACCTGCAGTACTTGAGTAAGGCAGATCCCCCACCTCTGTCGGGGGGGGGGGGGGGGGCAGCAGCAGCAGCAGCAGCGTCCTTTATAAAGCCCTCCGCAGAGGGGCAGAGGAACGAGCTCCTGGAAACATCTGGAGAGAGCAGCTGCGCACTGAGAGCGGCAGCATGCGCTTCTTCGCTCTCCTCTGGACACTCGGCTTCCTGCTGAAGGAGGCGCAGGCGTGGGGCTACAGGAACGGAATATTTCACAACTCCATATGGCTGGGTAAATACGCGCTTCTTCTCTGGCTGTCGTAGACTTGCTGCTAAACTACAATCTGCAGTTTGTTTCATTCATCACACTTCTGTTTCCACCTTTTCTTTTTAAAACCAGTGCCGCTTTGCACTTCAGCACGTTTTGAGCACACTTTTGAATGAAATGTATGTCCTTTATTTCCCCCTCGGTCTACTGCTTTTACCTGAGCAACAAATAGCCTCACACAAAGGCACACTGTGGGGAAGTATGCATGTTTATTATGGCCTGGCTGAGTGCTGCAGGAGGCCAGCAAACAAGCAGGAACGACTTCATCTCAGACGAAAAGATGTTCCGCCGATTCATAGGCCTGTATTTATGTAGCTCTGGGAATAAACCAGCCTAGAACTACTCGCTGAAATGATATCACAGCAGAGTCTCTCTTCATGTGTGAAATATAACTCTTACAAGCTACAGGGGTCGCTCCACATGCACCTCTGACTCTCACTCTATGAACCTCGTACTTGATGTTTTCACGAGGTGAAGTGGAGAGTTACAGAACATGTGTTCCATACTGATATAATGGTGCTCACCTTACCTGAATCGCATGCACAGCATTTTTCTCTTGTTCATTCTTCTTTTCTGAAGTTCTCAGTCTTTTCTCTCTTCTTGTGAAGAACCCGATCGGGGTGAGAGAGGGGCAGTGGCTTCCTGTCGCAGTGAGCTCCAGAGTGTAATTAGAGTGAAAGGCATTCGTCGAACAGGTTAATAAACGGATCCAAATTCAGTGTTTCGTGCCAAGTTCTTTTGCAGCCGTGCGTGTGTGTAAAGCCCAAACAGGATCAAGCAGAGGACTGCCTGCTGACGAGAGCACAGAACAAGTGAACAAGTGATTGTTGGGGAACTTCCCAAATGTAGAAAAGGAAACGTCACACAGTTATACCCTCTCTCCTTAGTAAAAAAGTCCTGCATCGACTCCTCACTGAAGTATGTTATGAGCAAAATGTACTTAGAGTATGAAAAGTAAAAGTACTCATAGTGCAGTAAAGTCTTTCACTATATCAGATGTTTCTATGATAATATTAATATCCTCCTTTACATCCTGTTCAAAGCATCATATTCTATAAGATCATCATGTTTGCAGAGTCTCTGTCCTGTGAGAACCTCGTATCTCTAAAAAGAGTTTATTCATTTTAAGAAGAAGGAGGAGCTTAAAGGAAACACGTCATCCTTCAGTTCATCACAAACGTTCGACATCAACACATCTGGAGATACGTGGTTGTCACTGGACGGGGAGGGGATGAAAAAAACCCTGTAATCTGTGAAGGAACTAAAGAGTGAAAAGTACAATAGTTACTTTGATGTAGTAGAGCAGAAGTATAAAGTTACAGTACTGTGTTCTTTACTGCAGTGCTTTACTTCAGACTGTGGTAGCAGCTTTATTTGTTCTCTCTCTCTCTCTCTCTCTCTCTCTCTCTCTCTCTCTCTCTCTCTCTCTCCCTCCGTTGTTTGACAGAACAAGCAGCTGGAGTTTACCACCGGGAATCACGCAAAGGGAGATACCAGCTGACGTATAAAGAGGCCAGGTCCGTCTGCAAATACGAGGGAGGGAAGCTGGCCACTTACGAACAACTGGAGGCGGCTCGTCAAATAGGTCTGTGACAATACACATGCAGGGCCTGCAGATTTACTGGGGGGGGGGGGGGGGTCATGAGTCATCAGACAGATTCTTTCCTCAACGCCGAATGAAAGCAGGGAAGGTTGTGTTTACCTTTCTCCCATGAAGCACATTAAACATCCCTCGATGCGTCCCCTTGCACCAGCTGGAACGCTTTTAACATGCAGAAAGAAAAGGAAAAAAAACACGGAAGGTTCACATGTTTCACGGTGGGAAAAGAGTCGTTGGGAAGCATGTGAGAGTATTGTAGGAGCCTGTTAACGCCTTCTTGGGTGGGTAACGTCGCCGCTTCTCTCGGGCGCCGAGATTGAACGCAGCCACTCGAGCCCGTCTCCCCACCTGGGAGGTCCCTCCGTTATCTGGGCTGATCTGGTTTTGGGGTCTGCTGATTGTAACTCTGAGCTAAAACTCTAAAAAAAAACAACTAAATAAAGACTGCTGGCCACCAGGAAAAGCTCTTATCCAGGTTTTGGCGTTTGAAGGCTGGCAGAGTTGAAAGAAGGACCTTCCCGCGATAAAGCACTTCATTATCAGTGACTTTGAGAGGTGGCGTGAAGGCCCTCATTTTTCCCGCTCTTGTTCAGGTTTCCACGTGTGCGCCGCCGGATGGTTCGACAAAGGACACGTCGGCTACCCCATCGTCAAACCCGGAGCCAACTGTGGCTTTGGGAAGGTCGGCATCGTCGACTACGGACACAGGCGGAACAAAAGCGAGCGATGGGACGTGTACTGCTACAACCCAGACTGTGAGTACTGGCTCACGCACATTTACTGAGGCACTGTACTCGCCTCACTTTATGCGGATTAACCCACAGAGAATCATCACCCGACCGCTCTACAGTTCTGCTGATCGTTTGGGGTTTTTCTGGGCCGCAAATGTACGGTTTTGGTTTCCTCCCATCAACCAAACAGCAGACGGGCGCAGTTAGAGACTAGCCGGTGAAGAAGATGGAGCTCGCGTTCGTCATATCGACTTTACGAGGCGAAAATATGTCGGCCTCGACTTTGCAGCTGTTTTTTTGCTGCCATCAAGTGGCCAAAAAGAAACTTTATATTTGTAGATTTGCTAAACGTACAGTTTCAAGTATGAAAATGTTTTACGGGGCGGAAACACACGTTCAACTGCTGATTTGTGCAGCACGTTTTAACGCTGATATGTATGAATGTTTACCAACTTGTTAAAAGCAACATTTCAAATGCAGGACTTTTACTTGTAGTGGTATCTGTGGCACTGATGCTGGTACTCTTTAAAGTAGAATCTCTGGTTTAAAGAGGAAGCAATGACTGCACGGCTGTGGTCACGTCCCAGTGGGGGGGGGGGAGACGTCAGGTTAATACCAGCCAGCGAGTCTGAGGCTCCACAGACTCCACTCAGGACGTTTCACCGTCCAAACGTGAGGGATGATGTGGAGATCTTAACCACAGCAGCGGGACGGAGGTCTAGACTCACAGCCACAATCTCACGCTGTGAGCTGTCATGACGGGACCGAGAATAAACCCGGAGGACGTAAAGAACTTCAGTGATGGATGAGATGTCAGTGGAGTAGCTGTGATAACACACAGGCGGCACCGCGAGGGAGTGGATTCAAAAACAACCACGGCTCAATGATCCGGTGTTTTTACAACCTGCAAATGTACAAAAAATTACATTTTCCGAGGAAAAGAAGTTATAACATTCTTTGAGATTATAATATTATAAGTCATGAATTTGCAAGAAAAAAATTACATACAGTATTTTTGGCCAATTGTTAATCTAGAACAACCGAATATAGCAGCTTTAAACTCAGTAATTAAAGTCAATGTGTTGTATGTACTGAGCAGGACAGTTAATGTAAGAAAAATACACTGTAGGAGCTCTCTGGTGGACAAACTATGTTATTGCAACACTTATTTCTAATAATTTATGGGTTTGACATCAGGCGAAAAAACATCCTGTTTTGAAAAGTGAAGCCGATGCTGAAGTACCTTTTAACCTGAATTCTCTCTAGTGTCCACCAGGGGGCGACTCCTCTGGTTGTATAGAAGTCTAGTCTAAAATGACTCTACTTCTCTCTTGATTTATTCCCTCAGTAAACATTGTAAACCTGAGTTTATGGTCTCAATCTCTAGTTTACAGTCTTCTTCAATACAGCATGATGTTCATTTAGTACATTATGCTCCATTTAGAGTCAAACAGACCATAAAACAACATGGTATAAAAACGCCGTATTCAGTGTTCTGTTGTCCTCAGCTCCACCCTCTTGTGTCACTTCTGGTTGCAAAAAAACAACAACAAGATGGCGAGAGCTTGTACATCCGTCACCAAAGGCTGACGGATGTACAAGCTTACTTTGTCACAAATGAGAAACAACATGTCTTCTCCCTGCTGGACGTCTAGTTGTCACCAGGCTACAATGTGTGTTTCATTTCCTTCATTCAACAAAAAAGCTTTTTTTCTTCCTATACTGAATTCATTCAGAGCTCACACGCAAGAGACAGACCCCCCCCCCCCCCCCCCCCCCCCCAAAACCACAACGCTTCACATGCACAGAAGGGACACACTGCTGCAGTTAAATAAGAATGCTCACTGGTTGGCATGTACTTATAAACCCTTTATCACATTTCAGATGTAATATCTTCAACTCAGCCAGCAAGGAGGGAGTACATGCGGTTGATTCCGCTTGACTTCATACCAGGCATTCAGATGTGTTCTAAACTTTGTTCCCCATTATTGCTACACAACATTAATAAACCAAAGTCGTATCGGTCAAGCTGCTGCATGATAACTCGTGATTCACGTCATCTCGGAATCCAAAAAGTTGAATAATTACGCACGCTTCTCTCTTTAAATTCTCTCCCACTTATTGCTCTTCCAGCAGTTGGCGAGTGTTTGAGCTGCGATACAGAATGGACCAAGTAATCATTTGCGTGTGGGGGAGTTGCTTTCTTTTTTATTACTTTTTATTTATTTTTTTTATGTGTGGCTCATACAGTACCTTTTGTAACATTCCTTTGAATTTAGGAGTCGTCTTTTGAAGTGGTGTTGTGGTTTTCTTGACGCACTGATGCATTCAAAAACAACAGAACTCTGCTTCTTAGGTACAACTTCAAACTCTTATTTGCGTAAGCGTGATCTGGAAATGTGAAGGCCATCGACTTCTTTGAAACCGTGGTGGATCGGGGATGTTTTCTGATTGGTCACCCGAGTCAATGAGGAACTCTTGCCAACCCGCATTTCACCTTTACGAGGCTGTTTTCTCGTGCGGCGGTGCCAGGCGCCGCTTTACACCGAGACGCTCTCTGAAGCTCCTTCACTAACGAGCTGCACAGACGCTCTGGTATGCACGGGTCAAGATGATATTCTACATCTCTTGGTATGTTTAGACTCCGATCGTCTGTGCTTCATGTTGTCTATGATTAAAATAAACCCCACGGAAATGCACCGATCGTGATAAATAAATAATTTCCTTCAACATAAAGATGCAGTAGCAGCTGCTATAGAAGCAGTTCACTTGTTGCTTTCCCACGTGCCGATCACCCGTCCATCTCGTCCCGTGTCTCACAGCCAAAGAGTGCGGTGGGGTTCTGACGGACCAGCAGAAGATCATTCAGTCCGCTGGCTTCCCTGAGGAGTACCAGGACGAGCAGATCTGCTACTGGCACATCCGTGCGCGCCTGGGCCAGAGGATCCACCTCCACTTCCTGGAGTTCGATGTGGAGGAGGACGTGGGGTGTCTGGCGGATTACCTGGAGGTGTTCGACAGCTACGACGACATCTCCGGCTTCGCTGGGAGGTGAGTGTCCGAAACTTATAGCTCCCAAAACTTCTTCACAGGGCCAATGTGAGGAAGGGCAAAGTGTAGACAGGTATACGATTGGTTTAAGAGACTGCAAGGTTCTGAACTTTGGGGGGGACAAAACCCTGGCATGACCATCTTCACAGGGGTTCCCTGAACCTCTCACCTCAAGATATGTGAATAAAAATGGGTTTGTGTTATATCCGCCTTTTCTATAAAATGGTGCATTTGAATATTTCTGCACACTGGGGTCCCTGAACAGTCTTTTGAAAACGCATACATTAGGTATTACTGGAAAGATGGGACTCTAGCGGATCCATTGGGCCCAGTTGTATTCATGATCGATGATGCTAGTCCGCACAGCGGCCATTTTACATTTGTGTTAAACTTGAAGTCTACGTATAAAATCAGCTCTAGGTTTGATCACAGCCTCGTGAAACTTCACAACCACAAACAAGAGGACAAGGTCCTTCAGAGGATGTGTGGTTTTCTAATGTATATTATGATATATTGACAATAAGGAGGGTTTTACAGCTGTTTCCAGAACAGAAGTGCTCAACATCCAATTGGCTAAAAAATGTAATTCTTGCAGAAAATCTCCAGATGTCAAAAGTTGTTGATACCAAATCAGAACATGGACTTTTTTTTTTATGGTGTTCCCTATATTAGAGGGATTTTTGATTGAGCGGTCAAAGATGGTTCAATTTAGCACCAAACTTGTGCAACAAAATGTATCGAAACAAAATACGGCTGCAACACATTTGGGCATGGTTTTATGGCCACCATGTGCTACCAGCATAATGTTCTAATTTGATGATTTATGACGGGAACAACTTGACACACACTGCTGAGCTGCAACCTCAGATTAATCTTCAGTTTCCCAACTTCCACATGATGATGTATTCCACTTAACGTGGCCTCGACTGCTGATCTGCTGTTTCCCCCTAAAAAGAGACAAAAAGCATCATAAGTTTACAGCATAACATGCAAACATTCTACATTAAAACAATTTATAAAAGATAAGTAAGTACATGAATTACAGTAATAACACTCAGTGGAGGTCCAATTCCCATTGTTTAAAAAAAATTAGGAATTGTAGTAGGAATAAGGAATTATTTTTGTTATTGGAAATATAGATTTTTACGAAATACTTGTCAAAATCAGTTATATTGAAACATTAAAAGCATCAAATGAAATCACGTAACAGAGGTTTTTGTTCATTTAATCTCTGACATGATGAATAATAAAAATACTGAATGTGTTTGAACTGTAGAGACCTGAAGTCTAATTTGAATACGTCTTTTATGAATCCCTGTTTGTTCACAGATTCTGCGGAGATTATCTACCTGACGACATCATCAGCACAGGTGACGTGTCCTTCCTCCTCTCTCCGCACTCTGCTGCTCTGCTGCTCTGTCTCCTGACGGACCTCTTGATCATTGGTCTCCGGTGTGTGTGTTTTTTTTTTCTTTCTGTTTTTACAGGAAACGTGATGACGCTGAAGTTCCTCTCTGACGCGTCGGTGACGGCCGGCGGCTTCCAGCTCCAGTACGTCGCCTTCAACGCGTCTCTGGTTTCACAGAATCACACGCGCTACTTCCACTGACCGACGCGTTATTAATCCTGATGCTGCGTACTGTAATTAATAATGTCTTTACAGCTGATTAAAGACATAATGCTGTCATTACGTGGCGTTGACGTTTCTGATCTTACGATCCAGATTAAATAAACAATCCTGACTTTGTGTTCAGCTCATCCTGAGGTTGACTTTATGGAAAACAAACCTGCTTTTCTGTTTTATTAAAACTATATTTTTCATTTACTTTCACACTGCAAAGCATTTTCACAGCCAACCATTGTTCCTGAATATTCGGGTTAACTATTAATGTTGCTTCTTTGCTTTTATGAGCCTCCACTGGTCCGTATATTCACACCTCCATACACATAAACACTGGTTTTATGATGTTGTAGAGCTATATACACGCAGTCAGTCTGTTTACCAACCCTCCAAAAGACTAATGATACACACATAACAATACACACAATAATACTCATTCACTGCTATGGATAATTACACTCTCTCTGGTGATGAATCATAAACTGTATAAAACATAAAAGTATGAAAGTAAGAGTCGTTGTGAACAAATATAATTATGATGCAATAAATTATAGATTTAAAAGAAAAGAACTACACAGCAATAAATAGAGCAATTAAAGTGAGCTCCACCGTTACCAGCTGCAACGTTAAAGCGACTAATGCATCAATAATTATCATATCTATACACATATATACTTATTATTTAAGTATATTTTGAGCTAAAACGTTGTACTTTTCCTTTTGAATGCAGGATGTTTACTTGTAAACACATTTAAGATATTAAAATATAGCAATATATATAATATATATATTTGATTGAGTTTGGAAGAAAATATATTTTGGCATTAATAATCCAGAGAGTAATATTCTGTGTGGATGTGATTTTATTAGATTTAGACCCACAACTGTCATCAGAGTATGATTTATGTATTGTGTGACGTATGACACCTCTTAAAACAAAGAATATTACTTGTAACTGTGTATTTCTACACTGTGGTATTACTTGGCCAAGTACACGATGTGAGTACTGTGCTTTTTATCTATTTTATCTACTTCATATTCATTTATCTTCTTGTATTTGACGTTTAATGCGCCTCAAACTGCCTTGCTGTTGTTTATTATTACTGGTATTAACAAACAACACTCGTCGGCGCTCGCTCCTCTCCTTATAAGGAGCTAAATGGGCGGACCCGGATGTGACGTATGCGGGGTCGAAGGTAAATTTTGTACGTCGGCGTGGTGGTTTGGCGCCAGCAAATTTCGCGGGGCAACAAGAGCACAAGAGAAGAAGAAGAAGGAGAAGAAGACGAAGAAGAAGAAGAAGAAGGAGGCCAAAGATATCGACCGTAAAAACAAGCGGAGAGTGAACGGGACGGCCGCCGCTGTCCCTGGTTGTTCCTCCCGGGTCTCGATGGTGTGTCTGTGTCCTTCCTTCTGCTTCTTGTCGTGTCGTCCCGAACTCCGAGGTGAGCAGTGTTTCCGTTAGTGTCGAAAGTGTAAATACTTTGTCCGTTACCTTTTTTGTTTTTGCATCTGTTGGTGACGCTAACACCAAAAACGCAGGACGTGAGAGCCGGGGGGTGAGGCGGTGTCCCCCCCCCCCCGGTGTTAAGTCCCCTGGTTTCCCGCATTAAACTAGCCGCACACTCGGTGGGGGGAGCTAAAGCTAGTGGACGCTAGCAGGCTGCTAGTGCTGGAGACACGAGACTCGTACTAGTCCCCGTGTCAGGGTTATAGTCACGTAGCTACTGTGTGTGTGTGTGTGTGTGTGTGTGTGTGTGTGTGTGTGTGTGTGTTTTCTTTGAATGTACTGCAGGACACTACTTGTCAGACTTTGTTTTGGTTCCTCTGGGTGTCCGAGAGGAAGTGTGGCCTCTGGTAGCGGCCAAACAGATGTTTCACCAAACTTTGAAGGGTGCACACACACACACACGCACGCACGCACGCACGCACACACGCACACAGCCTGTCCTTCTCTTAACCCTTGATCCTGTCTTCATCTGATCTCCTGTCCACAGCTCTGGGTACGGTGCAGGGTGGCCACAGATCCACACTCATCTCACTGAGGTGAGTCACTATAATAAGGTAATAAGGTGCTTATTCCCCTTACATGAGGTCATCTCTGAGAGGTGCACAATACAGGCCACACACACACACACACACACACACACACACACACACACACACACACACACACACACACTTTATTACTGTACAAATACATCAGCGTTGTTAAAGGACAATGACACAGAATGCATAAGCCTTCGCTCCATCCTCTCTTCTCTGCGTCTCTTCCTCTTTTAGAGGCCCTTGCGGAGGCGAGCGATAATGATGGCGACGGCGGAGCCTCCGAGTGGCTCCGGCCTCCTCCCCCTGCTGGAGTCTCTGGAGGACGGCGCCGCGGGACAGTCGGAGCAGACGGACGCCTACCTCACCATCGCCAAGTGCGTTTGCCGGCTGCTTCCGCTTTCGGCACATCCTCTGGACACGCGAGAGAGGATGCGTCGCCTCATTCGCAACTAGAATACGACAATAATCTATATATATTTCTCTCTCTCTCTCTCTCTCTCTCTCTCTCTCTCTCTCTCTCTCTCTCTCTCTCTCTCTCTCTCTCCAGTCGGCTCAGCGGAGAGGAAGGCCGGCAGTTTCTTCCCGCGGTTGAAAAGCACTTTCCTCGTTTGGGTAAAGCCATCTTGGTGAGTCTCTTTTTTTTCCTTTGGACATCATTTATGCATATGAAGCGTGAGGAACCTCCTACATCTTCCATATTTTTTTTTAATATAATCCCTTAATCCACGATGCATAACTCTGCTTTTTGTCTCCAGGCTCACATAACCAGTCCGACCGCAGAGCTGAGCCAAGCGGCGCTGCAAGCTTTAGGCTTCTGTTTGTACCATTCTCACATTGTCTCAGGAGTGCCCGGTATGTGAAGCACCACATTTCAACCACTACGTTCTATGCGAGTGTAAACGCTGCAGAGGGTGATTCTCTCTCTCTCTCTCTCTCTCTCTCTCTCTCTCTCTCTCTCTCTCTCTCTCTCTCTCTCTCTCTCTCTCTCTCTCTCTTTTATCTTGGTTTTTTGCAGAAACCTTTGCGGCAGAAATACTGTCGGCTCTTTGCTCCCTGGTGGTGAAGTCGGCGGATAAGAACACGTGCACCAGAGCGCTGTGGGTCGTCTCCAAACAGAGCTTTCCTCCGGACGTGGTCGGCCGAAAGGTGAGCGTCTGCAGAGGCTTAAATCCAGTGAAGCAGGACTGAGGACCGGGGGGGGGGGTGGGGTGGTGGGGTGGTGGTTCTGCTGTATTCACCCGTGTCGCTTCGCTCTTCAGGTGCCGTGCATACTGGGGACTCTGGAGAGCGTGTGGAGCAGAGAGGACATCCAGTCGGTGGTGATGGAGCACGAGGCCTTAAACGTCATCATCAGGTAAAGGAGCGAGAGAAGCTGCTTTTATAGGATGGAGGTTATCTTAACAAACATGACATCCGGCTTACATACGTCAGAGTTGTGTGTGTGATGGTTCCCGGTGTTTTCTTTTCTCTTTTTTTTTTAAAGGATGCTGGAGCAAGCGCCGGCCCAGATGGGCGACGGGGCGCTGAGGTGGGCGAAGCTCGTCGTCCCGCTGGTGGTCCACTCGGCGTCCAAGGTGCGCCTCCGGGCCGCGGCGGCCGTGGAGATGGGCATGCCCCTCCTCCTGGAGAAGCAGATGGAGGTGGCCGGCGTCATCGAGCCCATGATGTCCTCGGTGAGCTGGCGAACGTCTGGACGCATTCGGGGCCCCCGGCAGATCCTGTAAATATTTGAGTAACTTTGATTTTTTTTTTTACAGAAACTGATCCCAGAGCTCCAGAAGCTTTTCATGTCCAAGAATGAAGCCAATGTCCTGAAGCTCTGGCCTTTATTTGTGAAACTGCTCGGGAAGGTAAAGTGTCTGCATGTGTTCTCATTAGTCTTCATTTGCAGAGCATGTATAGTTATTATCTGGTTACAGCGGATGTGTTTCCTCCTCAGCTGCTGCACAGAGGAGGTCCCTTCATCAACAGTCTGCTGCATCTGGAGGAACTCGGCTTCCGCAGCTCCTCCCCCACCATCAAGAAGATCGCCTTCATCGCCTGGAAGAGCCTCATAGACAACTTCGCCCTCAATCCAGGTGAGCCACGGACTCTCTGGTCCCACGTTTTTTTTTTTTTTTGTATTTTAACCTCTGAAGTCTCTCCACGGCATGAGTTTCTTTTTTTTTTTACTTTCTCGCGTCCTGAAGACATCCTGTGCAGCGCCAAGCGTGTGAAGCTCCTGATGCAGCCGCTCGCCTCCATCAACGTCCGGACGGAGGCGCTGCTGCTCACCAAGGTGGAGGTGTGGTGGTACCTGGTGGTCCAGCTCGGGCCCAACCTGTCGCCCAACTTTGATCAGGTTTAGACGCCCGTCTCTGTCCCTGTCCTTCTGTGTCTCTGTTTTTAAATATCTCTCCTCCTGTTGAACCTGTGATTCGTCGTCCTCCAGGTTTCCGTTCCTCTGCTCCAGTGCACCATTGGATCCGACTCCTCTTCGGTCCCAGGAACCCCTTCCAGAGCCGTCGGTCAAAACGGCGGTGGCGGCGCGCCGGGCACGCCCAAGTCCGGTACGCTCGCACACACACACACACACACACACACACACACACACACACACACACACACACACACACACACACACACACACACACACACACTCGCACTGAAGTTGCATCAGCGTGAGCTCAGACATCGACAGAGACCGTTATTTGTGTTTTTCATTTATTCTTCCCTCGTACAGCAGGCTTCAACGGTTCGGCCAATACGTCTCGGCTGAGCCTGAACTCCAGCGTCCAGATGCCCGCCACCTTCCCCTCCATCCAGCTGCTGGGCCTGGAGATGTTGCTCCACTATTTCCTGGGTCCAGATGTTATCCCCACGGCGGCAAAGAAGAAACTCAACCTGAGTCTTGGTGAGAGTCGAGAGAGCCCGTCTTAAATAAATAATCCAGCAAATGGTCGTAAAAAATACCCTCCGGTCGGTCCGCTGTCGTAGATGAAGTATTTAAAAACCTGACTCTGTTTTTGGTTCCAGAACCTTTGACCCACCCGCTCCTCTCCGGCGCTTCCTCGTTCGCCAAACACGCGGCCGTGCTCACCTCCAACGTCAGAGACGGAGTCGCCAACGTCGGCAAAGACGCTCCGGGTAAACGCAGCTCAAATCGATTTTCGCCGAGGTCGTCTAGTTTCTCTGCGCCTCTGGCGGATCACCTGACTGTGAATCTCTTCTTCCTCCAGATTCTCTTTTGGCCGTTTTATGGACGAGTCTCGTCCGGTTCGTCAACTTGACCATAGAATCTGGTGAGATCTTCAATCAAACACCGTGTTCTTCTTCTGTAGACCACATGTGATGTTCCTGCTGCGTTTTAAGTTGTTGTTGTTGTTGTTGTTGTTGTTGTTGTTGTTGTTGTTGTGGGGGCTGCTCAGCAGTGCGGGGATCTTTTTAAAGTTGTGGTTCCCGCCTCGCAGCTCCACATAGAGCACTCGTGATTGGGTATCCGGGCTCTGCGTCATTACGGGACGAGGAACCCGGCGAGACCCCGTCCTCGTCTCCTGCCCCGGCCCACTCTCACTGTCGCATCAGTTTAAGTCAGAGCGGTCCAGACCCTGGTGGTCTGGACCGCCATGAAGAGGGAAATAAAAAACCTACTGAGGGGTTCGTCCCCGATGATGTCTTAGCCTTTAAAATAAATTAAAATTGTTTGTGTTTTGTCTTTGTGCTTCTTGCTGATGAGTGTCTCTGGTGTCAGCAGGCAGTAAGAAGGATCGTCAGGGAGGCGAAGCGCTGACTCTGATGCTTCAGGCTCTGCAGAGCATCGTCGCCTCGGAAGCTCTGCCTGCAGACAAAGTTCTGGTAAGACTGAGATCCAAACTCCTCTCATCATCCATGTCTCTCTGGAGGTGTTATGATCCTCAAAAACAATCCATATTTACACACAAACAGGTAGTATTTAATGATGCACTAAAGACCTTTTGAGGCTTTTGATATCATAATTATTAAAGAGTCATTTTGTCTGTTTTAACTTCTATTTTAAAGGCCAATTACAACTTTTTTTTTCTCTTAAAAAAATTGACGATTTGATCTAATTTGTCAACTTTTAGTGATGATTTCTTCATTGATTTACTGTTTCAGTGAAGCTCTGCTTGCTTGTGTATCTTTTGAATTTGATTTTTTTTCCACTTACAGTTTTTCTTAAAGTTGTTGAATTTGTCTAAAATCCGAACGTCTTTCCGCTCAGATCCTGTTTGAAGCCACAGTGAAAGGTCTTCCCCAGAGAGTCCTCGGCTCCGCCTCCTATCAAGTGGGCAAGATGGATGTTCTGAATGTGAGCGCTTGTCTCTCTATGTTCTATGTTGAGCACGTGTTCCGTAGTCCGTAAGAAGAGGATCGGTTAACGTTTTGTATTTCATTCCTCAGGGAACGCCGGCTCTGTTCCTCATTCTTCTCCTCTACAACAGCAGCCTGCTCTCCGCCTACATGGAGGACGAGAGGTGAGTCTGATCATCATCATCATCATCATCATCATCATCATCATCATCATCATCATCATCATCATCATCATCATTCATTCATGTCCGTTTAATCTGTGCTCACATAACTTAATATATTTAGACAAAAGAGAACATGGTTTCATTTTTATTTTACTCTCTATCTCGCTCTCTCTCGCTCTCTTTGTTGCTCTCTATCTTTCGCTCTCTCGCTCTCTCTATCTCTCGCTCTCTCTATGTCTCTCTCTCTCTCTCTCTATCTTGCTCTCTCTATCTCGCTCTCTTTCTATCTCGCTCTCTCTATTTCTCTCTCTCTCTCTCTCTCTTTCTCGCTCTCCTCTCGCTCTATCTTTCGCTCTCCTCTCTCTCGCTCTCTCTATCTCTTGCGCTCGCTCTATCGCTCTCTCACACACACACACACACACACACACACACACAGTACTAATGCATTATAGATATTAGTTTGGTGCCCTCTGTCAGTGCAAATGTAAATTACAGGATGTGCTTTTTCCACTAGAAATATCAAATTAAACATTTTGTTGAGTTATATTGGTTTGTCGTGTTGCTCTACAGCTCATGTCGTGTTGCTCTACAGCTCATGTCTTGTTGCTCTACAGCTCATGTCGTGTTGCTCTACAGCTCATGTCGTGTTGCTCTACAGCTCATGTCGTGTTGCTCTACAGCTCATGTCTTGTTGCTCTACGGCTCATGTCTTGTTGCTCTACGGCTCATGTCGTGTTGCTCTACGGCTCATGTCGTGTTGCTCTACGGCTCATGTCGTGTTGCTCTACAGCTCATGTCGTGTTGCTCTACAGCTCATGTCTTGTTGCTCTACAGCTCATGTCTTGTTGCTCTACGGCTCATGTCGTGTTGCTCTACGGCTCATGTCGTGTTGCTCTACGGCTCATGTCGTGTTGCTCTACGGCTCATGTCTTGTTGCTCTACGGCTCATGTCGTGTTGCTCTACGGCTCATGTCGTGTTGCTCTACGGCTCATGTCGTGTTGCTCTACGGCTCATGTCTTGTTGCTCGTTGTCTCGGCGTCCTCAGGTTCTTTCAGTGCCTCCAGGCGCTGGTGGGCTGCGGCCTGTCGGGCCCCACGTCCCCTCTGGCGTTCGGGGAGGCGGTGCTCGGCGCCATCGGACGCAGCACCGGCTCCGTGCGGAACAAGGAGCAGCTGTGGAGGATGTGGAGCGCGATGGTCGGCCCGCTCACCGACACCATCACACAGGTGGGCGGAAGGAAGGAACCAGAACCTTTTACTTTGCAAGCAGGAAGTGAAGGACGAAAGTAGAATCATCTGAATTACCGCCGAGCTTGCAGCAGTTTAAATTAACTTTATTAATGTTAGTAACTGACAGAAAGCACAGCGAGCGGAGCTGCTGTCGGTTAAAGCTGATTTCTAAATATAATAAAATACTTTACTGTGATGCGGTTCCTCTTGACGGACTGGTTTTGGTGAGCTTGCCAGCAGAGCACTAAAGGAACATTCTCAATCATTTCTTCTTCTTTTTTTTTTACACAGTCTAATGAAGTCAACCAAGGTGACGCTCTGGAGCACAACTTCAGCGCCATGAACTCTGCCCTGCTGTTCCCCATCACACACCTGCTACACGGCACGCCGCTACAGCAGGTCTCCTCTTGATTGACCTTCTTGACTGTCCCTTTTTATTTTTTTTTAAAAGGCCACGCTGCACTGATCCTGTCTTCACTTCATTTCTTGTCTTTTTTTTGTTCAGGCGGCCCAGAAGTCGATGCTGTCTTCGTGGTCCAAGCTCTACAAGGTGTTCGCCCGCTGCTCTGCGCTGGTGGTCACGGCCGAGGAGAACATCTGCTGCGAGGAGCTCTGCGCCAAGATGACGGCTGCAATAGACAGAGAAGCTTTAGTGGTGAGTGGAGGAGAGAGAGGAGAGGGGGGGGGAGACAATGACCACAGAGATACGGTGACGTCGTGAGTAATCGGCAAACCTGTTGATGCCGTCTGATCCTCCAGGTTCCTTCTACGTTAAATGCCGTCGCCAGTATCCTCCAGGTCATGGTCGAGTGTGTGGACTTCTCGCCGTTCACGCCTCAGTTTCAGCAAAAGCTGAAGTGTAAGAGAACTTTTTAAGCTCGCCTCATTTCACTCATCAAGCTTGGGATTCAATTTTGAGAAATTTGAATCCTTTATTCGCTCTCGTTTTCCTGCAGCGCCTCACACTCCGGTGAACTGGACGAGAAAGAGGAACAAGGTCCTGGGGAACCTGTCCACCTTCCAGGCCCTGCTGGTGCAGTGTCTCGAGGTCTACCTGGAGGGCGCCGAGGCTTCTTCCTCTGAAGCCACGGGACTGGCCCTGGTCTCCATCCTGTCGGCCCTCTTCGCCAACCTCGCTCTCGCCAACACGATCAAGGAAGCTCTGACTTCTCTGGTTCAACCCGTCGCCCTCTTCTACAAACGAGCGGCCAGTGAGCCGCCTACATTCTCCTCACAGCTTCTGGGAAAGGTGGGTTCTCCGTCAGACGGCTGCACACGTGTTTGTACTTCTTCTCTTTTTTTTTTTTCATTTTTAGTAGTAAATATCTCCTTTTTTCTCTTTCAGCTGGAGAAGCTTCTCTGCGACGTTCTCGGCTGCCTGCAGACCCGCGGCGCTTTGGCGTACGACGACGAGCTCCTGGCTCTGCTGTCTCCTCTGCTTTGTGTGTCGTTTCCTCACAAGAACAAGCAGCTGCGCTCCTCAGTCGCCCAGTTCTGGAACGCCACCTTCGGCAACTCCGTCAGCCTCACGTACCCCGATGAGATCAGGTAAGAACCGAACCTCCTCAGGGTCACATTTTAATGCCGCGTTCACGTTTCTGACCCTCTCAGCAAAAGGCCAAATGTACGTTTAATCATGTTCGTCAGACCCCCGAAAAAAAACATATTTATTTAGGCGGGCTTACAGCGACCTTAAAAGTTGCCGTTTTCTTTACACAGACCAATATTGAGCCAAGTGAAGCAGAAGACCCCGATCATTCTTCCTGGCTTTGAGCTTGTCTGTGTTCCTGATGAGCTCAGTGGACCTTACTCTGTGAGTTGTGTTGTGATTTTTAAGTAATATTCTCTACGTTGTTGTTGTTGTTGTTGTTGTTGTTTGTGGCTGATCTTGTTTGTGTCTTTTCTTTTTAGAGTGAGAGCTCCCAGTTGGAAACAAATCTCAGTGGGATGCCGGTTTTGTCCGTGGGGAAGAGGGACTCGCTGCTGAAGAAGTCTGCTGAGCTGAAGGACGGCGGCTCCACGAAGGCCTCCAAGTCGGTTTCTGTAAGTTCAGACTCGGACCGGACCGGGTTTCACGAGGAACGTGTCGTGTTGCGCAAATCGTTGGGACATAAATTAGAGGCAAACATATTTTACACACTATATAACACTTTATACAGAGTCACCTGTTTGTGTTGGCACATTGTTTTATCAAGAAGGGAGTGTGTAATGTTAAAATAAAATGGGGAAATCTCCCATTTTGCAATAAGAGGAAGCATTTTGTTGCGATGCCACTGTATCGTCCATTCAGACATGATTTGGCTCATCATCCCACCTTCCAACAGACAAAGCTGGACTTCGGCTCCCCTAAGCCTCCTCCCAGAGGAGTGTTGGAGGAAGAGGCCTCCATCGACTTCGTCTTCATTCCTCCGGAGACGAAGGAGCGAGTTCTGACGGAGCACCAGAAGGAGGTGAAAAGGACTAAAAGGTCAGATTTGTCCTCTTGTCTGATTGTTCCATCAGTGGCGTTTTTTTATGAAATGCATTCAAACCGTCCATGTTGCCAGTCTGGTGTAGAGCTAATGTTTGCTTTGGCACACAGGGTCGACATCCCGGCCATGTACAACAACCTCGATGCCTCTCTGGATACCTCGGTTTTCACCCAGTACACACAGAGTCAAGACGACTCTTTGTAAGTCCTGAGCTACCAGAGTCCAGATCGATTCCTGCGCTCTCGCACCAACACAGCATTTGTATAATGAAACGTTTTTTTCCTTACAGGGACAAACTGGCAACCGAACAAGCTGACGAGGAAACCAAAGACAAACTGGCAACCGAACAAGCTGACAAGGAAACCAAAGAGGCTCCTGGCAAGGTAATAGAAATGCACAAACCTCATCAAGGTAAAAAAAAATAAAAAACACTGCCAGGAAAGACTCCACTCTCATTCTGCCGAAGCCAGAATGAATCAAACAAAAACACTCCTTGTACATTGTTACTTGCAAACACAGCACAAGTGTTTTTTGGTATCAACTGCAGTTTTTTTTTTAACCTGGAGTTGTTGCGATCTTGGGGGGGGGGGGGGTGGTCTTTAGTTGTCCCTGGCCAGTTGTGTAATCTCTCCAGTGTGTTGTGGCTCTGCTCCAGAGTCTCCTCCCCTTTTTTTACCTCCCCATGTGGCATCCAGGAGGCATTCTGATTTACATGGGGGAAGAGCTCCCAAATGTTCTTGCAGCGCATGAAATTACAGTAAATTATGAACATTATACACAAATGTCTTTAAAAAAAACATGTTAATTTATTTTCATGTTGTGTTCTTTCACACGCAGATTAGGTTAGTGAGACCCAGAATATTCTTGTTGTTTTATACGAGTCATGTTTTTGGAGCACTGCAACGTTCTCATCACGATTTGATCGTCATTTAAAACTAGTCTTTAGTCTTTAGTGAAAATTGCATTGTGTACATATTCCATCTTTGAAATTGTATTTATTTTTAAGCATTTGTTTTCTTCCAGGTTCCTCAGGAAGATGATGATGATGATGAAGAAGAAGAGACTCAAGATTTTGCCAGTCCAGAAGCAGTAGAGAACCTGCCAGAAAACCAGCAGCAGGGGGAGATTATCCCTGAGTCAGCAGATGTTTCTATGGAGGATAATACTAAGAGTGATGTTAGAGCAGAAGACTTGGACCTGCAGTCTACGGAAGGCACAAGTCCTAACATCTCTGCGTCTTCAGATTTGGTCTCGGGGACACCACAGAAACCCAACAGTCGCCGTCAGTCCTTCATCACCCTGGAGAAGTATGCTGAGGGAAAACCTGTCAGTCCCAGCAGTGCGTCCACCTTCTCAGGTACCCTCTTAAAGACTCCCAATAGCCAAGAACGCTCTAAAACCAGCAGGAAGTCGTCCTCTCGGGCTTCCCAGACATCCACTGGTCCTGACTCTCAGGATTCCCAGTCTTCCCAGACAGGAAACATGAACTCGCAGCGTCCTGTGAACAATGCCCTTGAGTCCCCTGTAAGGCCAAAAGACTCTGGGAGAAAAAGTGAGCCAGTAAGGCTGACTGAGAGACTACCCAGCGACCCAACAGAGGACGAAGACGTCATCCCGGACACTCAGACTGAAGTGGAGGGCAAAGGGGGTACGGAAATGGCTTCTTCATCAGAGGAAATGAAACCCTCAAGCCAGGAAGAGGAATCTCAACCATCTCTGGATGATTCTCAAACTTCTCCAGACGAACCAAGACGGTCTGGACGCTACAGAGTCAGACCTCAGCTGCCCGGAGAGGACCCTGAAGACCGGGAAGAGAAATACACTCCCCCGAAAAAGAGACGTTCTGGAGAGGAACCTAAAAGTGATTCTCCAAAGTCAGGCTCGGTGCAAAGCAGACGAAATACGAGAAGTATGCAAGCTGCCGAGGAGGACAGTGGCAAATTACGAACAAGGTCTCAAAGGGGCAAGAGTGAGTCGAGCCAAACCAACTCACAGGGAAAGGTACGCAAGAAGATCAAGCTGTACAGTAGTTCAGATGATTTCTTTGATAAGCCTGAACCCAAAAGGAGAAGCACCGGTGGGCTTCACTCCAGCCAATCTGACTTGCAATCTGATAACGAAAGCCAGTCACAGGGTAGGGAAAGACGGCGGAGTAAAGCAACATTGGAGACCAAGGAGGGTGGTGAAATGAAGAAAAAGGTTTTGCCTGACAAGGAAGCGTCCAGCCAACCTGCCAAACACGAGCCGTTAGAACAGGCCGAAAAGGATAGTAAGCCAAAGAGAGATTCTCAAACGATCACTCCTTCCTCTCAAACTATCACTCTTTCCCCTCAAACTGGTGGTAAATCCCAAGAGTGTGAGAATGTAGAACAGACTGATAAAGATAGTGATAAGCAAAAAGATTCTCAAACCATCACTCCTTCCCCTCAAGCTGGTGGCCAATCCCAAGAGTTTGAGATTGTAGTTCTGACTGAAAAAGATAGTACTAAGCAAAAAGATTCTCAAACTATCACTCCTTCCTCTCAAACTGGTGGCCAATCCCAAGCGAGAGATTCTCAGATAGTCGCTGCTTCTCCAGCTAATAAAGAGTCCCAAGATGGAACAAACGCAACAGAAAGGTTGGTGAATAAATCTGAGGTCAAAGACAAACTAAAAACAAGTGAAAGCACAGATGACAGCCTTAGTCAAGAGGACTCTCAAGTGATCACACCCTCTTCTGATAGCCAGTCTCTGCGTCGATCCAGAAGAAGCAAGGCATCATCTGAGGAAGCAGGGTCTGAAGATAAAAGTGAAAATTCTCAGGCAGCTGTCGGTCAGTCAGAGGCCGGAATTGCAGGTAGGACCAGAAGGAGCAAGGTACAAGACGAGCAGTCAAAGTCGAGTCCTACCGCAACCCCAGAGAGTTCTCCATCATTAGGGACTGCAGGATCAGCAGAATCATCCAAAGGCAGGGCCAAAAACTCAAGAAGAAGATCTTCTCCGGCGTTGCCTGTAGCCAGTAAAGAATCCTCAGAGTCTGAATCCTCAGAGGTCAAAGAAAATCCCCCTGTGCCCAAAAAGAGAGGAAGGAAACCTCGAGCTTCTCTTCCAAGTCCTCTCACTATTGAATCTAAAGAAGGTAAAATGAATAAGGGTACGGTAAAGGATGATTCTGATTCTTCTCAAAAGGCTGAGTCGCAAGGCACAGAATCTCAAAATACAACAGATTTAGAGAATTCACAGGCATCCCAAGACTTGCAGGATTCTGAATCGCTCCAGGTTACATGTAACTCTAAGGAGCAAAGTAATGAAGAATCACAGATGGAGGTAGAGGTTGATGCTGTTGTAGAGAAAACTGAGACTGACGACACAAAGAAGAGCGATTCGCTCAGTGTGTCGCCTCCCAAAGAGCAAATGCAAAAGAACTCGAACATTGAGATTGCCTCTTCACAGGAAGTTGCCTCTTCACAGGAAGTTGCCTCTTCACAGGAAGTTGCCTCTTCACAGGAAGGTGCCTCTTTACTGGAAGGTGCCTCTTTACTGGAAGGTGCCTCTTTACTGGAAGGTGCCTCTTTACTGGAAGGTGCCTCTTTACTGCAAGGTGCCTCTTTACTGCAAGGTGCCTCTTTACTGGAAGGTGCCTCTTTACTGGAAGGTGCCTCTTTACTGGAAGGTACCTCTTTACTGGAAGGTACCTCTTTACTGGAAGGTGCCTCTTTACTGGAAGGTGCCTCTTTACTGGAAGGTGCCTCTTTACTGGAAGGTGCCTCTTTCCAGGAAGGTGCCCCTTTCCAGGAAGGTGCCCCTTTCCAGGAAGGTGCCCCTTTCCAGGAAGGTGCCCCTTTCCAGGAAGGTGCCTCTTTACAGGAAGGTACCTCTAAACAGGAAGGTACCTCTTCGCAGGAAGGTGACACTGGGAACTTGCCATCCGCTGAGATGCTTGAATCAGTTGGGATCAGTTCTGAACAGACTCAGGAAAAGTTGCCCTGCGACTCGTCTGTGTTATCCGTTGAGGACACACTGGCGCCTCCTGATGAGACAACTGAGAAACTGCAGATCTCAGAGTCTTCAGAGGAGAAAGCTGAAGAAGTGTCTGAGTCTATGTCCCCATTGAGGGACAATGTTGCAGAAGCACAACAAGATGATTCAGATTCAACCCACCAAGAAGATCCAGTTGTTCCAGTGGAAGACGGCGCTGAAGATGATCACAATGTGTTCTTTGGGCAAAACCACATTGAGAGTCCAACTTTTTCAGAGGAGGAGGAACAGTCTGCCTCCATCAATGAAGATGAATCGACAACCCAACACGTTGAGGCCAATGCCGGAGACAGCATCACGCCGCTACAGGAGAACGGTGAAGACGAAACTCAGACCGCCGATAAAGAGAACGACGTAGTAGCAAACTTGGATGCTGCTCTGGCTCACGTTAGCGATGCGTCAGTGTTCCCAGAATCGACGAGCGACGATATGTGCTCGGATTCTCCGGCGAAGCAGAAGGACCTAGAGGCTTTAATGGAGGCAGATGTTGGCGAAAGCCCCAGCAGTGGCAGGACCAGAGGAACCTGGTCTCCTTCAGCCTCCCCATCGACCAGTATTCTTAAGAAGGGCCTGAAGAGACCACCAGAGGAGGAGACTACCTCGCCCCTTGTTAAAGTAAGTGACAAAGCACTTGTACAATCTGCAAATGCATTTGAAACCCCCATGTCCTCCTATTAAAGTCTTTATTTTCTCCTTTGCAGTCCAGACGCGTGTCTTTCGCTAATCCGATCCAACATCAGGAACTGGCAGACGACATTGATCGTCGCAGCCCCGCGATCAGAACCAACTCCCCCAGAAGATCCAAAGGCAGCGCCATCCCGCAGCCGAAGGTATGAATGAGGCCAGCATTGTTCTTGATTGCCATATTTCTGATCCAAACCTTTTTCTTAAGCAAATGGTCTGCTTGGATCTAACGTGACACTCTTCTGCCCCTCGTTCTAGTTTGTCACTACACCAACGAAAGGCCTGCTGATCCTGAGTCCCAGAAATCTGCACAGTCCAGGTTACAAGAGCTCCAAGAAATGCCTGGTATGCATTTCACACCTTTTACAATCAACTTTTGTATTGTCACCGTTTTCTTTGGTGTATATATTTAAAATTAAAAAGTATGTATGTATGTATGTATGTATGAAAGGTATATTTTTTTTATTATACCTTTTTTATAAACATTCACATGCAATGATTATCATTCATAGCACACATGTTACCCACAATGCAACTTGACCAGTGGCCCTTCCCCTTCTTTAAAGTGCTGTGAACTCGGTATGATCAGTGGGTGGCTAAAAAAGCTCCATAAAGTCCTCTGTTGGTGCATCAGCGAAGCACTTCTGCAGTGTTGGTTCACAGTTGGAGGCTATTAGTGCTGATGGTAGATGCGACCCTTCTCACCCCAGATTTCCGAAATGAGCCAAGAGCCGCGGCCCGTCTCCAGAGACTGTATCTATCCTGCCCTGGTTGGCTGCTCTACGCCTGTAGAAGCTGTGCTGCCTCAGATATCCTCCAACATGTGGTGAGTACAGCACAGGGTTAATAATGGATGCATTTAATCTATTGTCTTATCAGGTGCATCTTATCTGTTAACGGTGTCGATCCTCCTCATAGGTCTCGGGGTTTCGGGCAGCTTGTCCGAGCCAGAAACATCAAGACCGTCGGTGACCTCAGTGCTCTTACTCCCAGTGAAATCAAGACTCTTCCAATTCGCTCCCCGAAGATCTCCAATGTCAAAAAGGCGCTTAAAAGTTATGAACAACAGGTATGCCAGTGGCTGCGAACAGCGTTGACACCACAAATATTAAAGACGCATGAAGGTTTAAATTCTTGTATTTAATATCTTAACGCTTCTCCTCTAGCGTAAAGGACGAGGTGGCGATGAGTTGAAGAGTTTTGATGAAACGGAGATGATGACCTCTGAACTGGAGGAGACCAGTGCTCCTCAAAACCAGGACGAGGAGGACAAGACCTCAGGAGAGACACTAGGTGGGTAGAAATCTGTGCCACTGGGGACTTGTTAAATCTCATTTATTTAATCTGTACAAATTGTTTCTAGCCTTCATGCTAAGCTAACAGTGTCCTTGTTGTAGTGCCATATAGACCCTTTTTACAGATTGTAAAAGAGGATACGTAAGTGTGCGCACGCAGATTGCTACGGAAGTACATCCGAGTGCAACAACAACCAAAAGTGTTTTGTATGTATGTATGTATGTATGCTATAGCTTGCAGCCGTAGACTCAACCGGTGTTCCGGTTTAACCAGTGACCGTGTTAACTGGTGACTCTCAGCCAAATGTGTCTGTGGTTGCTTATAGTAGACGACAGCCATTGTAAAAGCCATCAAACAATTTCATCTGATGTTTATCTACGCCAACCATTAAGTTACTACTAGCATTCGGTTGAGAGTCATCAGTCGACACGGTCACGCGTTAAAGTGAAACACCCGTCGCTCTGAAACAGTCTCGGTCTTGTCTGAATTCTGTAGAACTTGAGTCTAACGCTACCGTTCCATCTACAGCAACAGAGCTGTTGGACGAGCCTCTTCCCGCAGACGAGAGGCCCGAGCTCGACGTCTCCGGGAATCGGACGCCCGACGCGGCGGCCGGAGAACGTGAACCCGAAGGACGGCTGCGGTCGGAGGTGGAGGCGCTGACCGGCAGCATGACGCCGCTAGAACTCAGTTACTGCTCCCCGCAGCAGCTCGTCCAGATCCACGACCGGCTAGGAGGCATGATGAGGCGCGTGGTGGTCGAGCTGCAGACGCGCCTCTGCCAGACGGACGCCAGACCCTGAGCACACGTCTTCTGTTGGATTGGATGCACAAGTGTTAAAAGACGAGCGGACTCTGACCTTTTCTTTTATCCTACATGTGTTAAATCAACATTTTTACAAAGAAAGATTTTATGCTTTTAACTCAGAATGCCTTGTCCTTGTCCCATTTTTATTCTTTGCTTGAAGTGTTTTTTAAAATGAATTCTAGCAGCACTTTTTCCCGATCTGTAGCTTGAGCTGTTGGGTAGTTTATACGATTTTAAGAAACACTCAAAGGGAACCACAGTCACACTTTTCCAGCTTTGTCGAAAGAAGAAAGTGTTTTTTGTTCCACTTATGGTGACGTATGATTACAAATATATGTAGAAGAAAAATATTATTTCTCACCGTTCTCTTCCAATTTTGTACATATTCTTTGTCATTTAAGTCCTTCATGTGCCTGTTTTTAGGCTGTTTACAATTTAAGTCCAGTGCTCTTGTATATTTTTTTTTATTTACGATTTTTTTAGTTTGTAAACTTTTTTTTCTGTCACTTCAAATGAACGTCTTCTTGTATTATTAAAGTCAGGACACATGCTGTAGATGGTTTTTATTTCTTTTAAAATGCTTCAATAAAAGACGACTTAGATTTTTCTTGCGCTTGTTGTTTTCACTTTGCCAGTTTTGGGGAGAAAACAATTAGATCGGTTTGATATCGGTGCAATCTTAAACCTTTTAATGGATGTTGATATACAGTTCTTTAAAATGTATTTTTAAGACAAGTTCAGCTTGCATTGAAACTGTAGTGGTTTGATATAGTCAGAGAAGGAACTCAAATATCCAGATGTTAACTATTATGTTCTGTGTACAAATGTACAAAACTATGCACCATTTCCTCTAAAATCCCATCTGAAAACAGACAAATTGTCTCATGAATGTGATTTGAAGTTAGCTCATGCACGCAATTTTGAAGGGCTTAAATTTTGAAATGCTACATCAGATTGTCCTGGTTCTCTCTGAGTGACACCTTGAGTTGGTGTGCTATACACCTGAGGTGAAATGATTTTGTAACTGCACCATTTGTGATTTGAAGTTAACTCATGCATGCGAAAAAGTAGTAGTATAGTATGTGGAAAAAAAGTAAAAAAAAAAAAAGTCATAGTAGAATGTCTAAAAAAGTCATAGTATAGTGTGTTGAAAAGTGGAAAAAACAGTCATAGTATAGCATGTCTAAAAAAATCATTATCTATACACTGAAGGCACAGCCACAGGACCAATTTCAGGGTTAAGTTTCTTGCTCAAGGATACATTGACATGAGACTAACGGAGCAGGAGTTGGGGTTGAACCAATGACCTTCTGATTGATAGGCGGCCCTGCTCTCCACTTACCCACAGTCACCAGTTGAGAACTAGAGGCATAGTATGTCTAAAAAAAGTGGAAAAAAACATAGTCATAGTATAGCATGTCGAAAAATGAAAAAAACAGTCAAAGTGTAGCATGTCAAGTTGGGGATCGAACCAACAACCTTATGATTGATAGGCGGCCCTGCTCTCCACTTAACCACAGTCACCAGTTGAGAACCACTGGCATCTAAAAACAGTCATAGTATAGCATGTCTAAAAAAAATGAAAAAACAGTCATAGTATAGCATGTCGAAAAAAGTGAAAAAACAGTCATAGTATAGCATGTCGAAAAAAGTGAAAAAACAGTCATAGTATAGCATGTCGAAAAAAGTGAAAAAACAGTCATAGTATAGCATGTCGAAAAAAGTGAAAAAACAGTCATAGTATAGCATGTCGAAAAAAAACAGTCATAGTACAGCATGTTGAGATGGGGATCGAACCGACAACCTTCTGATTGATAGGCGGCCCTGCTCTCCACTTAGCCACAGTCACCAGTTGAGAGCTACTGGCATAGTATGTCTAAAAAAAGTGAAAAAAACAGTCATAGTATAGTATTTTGAAAAAAAGTTAAAAAGTAATTTAGCAGACTCTTTTCTTCAAAGCGACTTACAATTCAGAATCTATCTACACACCGTAAATGCAGCAACAGGAGCAATTTTGGGGTTGCTCAACGACAAATTGACATGAGACTAATAGAGCAGAAGTTGGGGATCGAACCACTAACCCTCTGATTGAAAGGCAGCACTGCTCTCCACTTAGCCACAGTCACCAGTTAAGAACTACTGGCATAGTATGTCTAAAAAAAGTCATAGTATAGCATGTCTAAAAAAAGTGAAAAAAACAGTCATAGTATAGCATGTCAAAAAAGGAAAAAACAGTCATAGTGTAGCAGGTCTAAAAAAAGTCATTATCTGTATGATGTAAAAAATCATTATCTATACAGTGCAGGCACAGGACGACTTTGGGGTTAAGTGTCTTGTTCTAGGATACATTGACATGAGACTAACGGAGCAGGAGCTGGGGATCGAACCTACGCCCTTCTGATTGATAGGCGGTACTGCTCTCCACTTAACCACAGTCAACAGTTGAGAACCACTGGCATAGTATGTCTAAAAAAAGTCATAGTATAGAATGTCTAAAAAAAGTCATAGTATAGCATGTCTAAAAACAGTCATAGTATAGCATGTCGAAAAAAGTGAAAAAACAGTCATAGTATAACATGTCAAAAAAAAAGAAAAAACAGTCATAGTGTAGCATGTCAAAAAAAATGAAAAAACAGTCATAGTATAGCATGTCGAAAAAAGTGAAAAAACAGTCATAGTATAACATGTCGAAAAAAGTGAAAAAGACAGTCATGGTATAGCATGTCAAAAAAAGTGAAAAAACAGTCATAGTACAGCATGTCAAGATGGGGATCGAACCGACAACCTTCTGATTGATAGGCGGCACTACTCTCCACTTAACCACAGTCACCAGTTGAGAACTGCTGGCATAGTATGTCTAAAAAAAGTCATAGTATAGAATGTCTAAAAACAGTCATAGTATAGTATGTCTAAAAAAAAAGAAAAAAACAGTCATAGTATAGCATGTCAAAAAAAGTGAAAAAAACAGTCATAGTATAGCATGTCGAAAAAAAGTGAAAAAAACAGTCATAGTATAGCATGTCAAAAAAGGAAAAAACAGTCATAGTACAGCATGTCGAGTTGGCGATTGAACCGACAACCTTATGATTGATAGGCGGCCCTGCTCTCCACTTAGCCACAGTCACCAGCTGAGAACTACTGGTATAGTATGTCTAAAAAAAGTCATAGTATAGAATGTCTAAAAAAATGAAAAAAACAGTCATAGTATAGCATGTCGAAAAAAGTGAAAAAAACAGTCATAGTATAACATGTCGAAAAAAGGAAAAAACAGTCATAGTATAGCATGTCGAAAAAAGTGAAAAAACAGTCATAGTATAGCATGTCGAAAAAAAGTGAAAAAAACAGTCATAGTATAGCATGTCGAAAAAGGAAAAAACAGTGATAGTAAAGCTTGTCGAGATGGGGATCAAACCGACAACCTTCTGATTGATAGGCGGCACTGCTCTCCACTTAACCACAGTCACCAGTTGAGAACTGCTGGCATAGTATGTCTAAAAAAAGTCATAGTATAGAATGTCTAAAAAAATACGTAGTATAACATGTCTAAAAACAGTCATAGTATAGCATGTCGAAAAAAAAAAGAAAAAAACAGTCATAGTATAACATGTCGAAAAAAAGAAAAAACAGTCACAGCATAGCATGTTGAAAAAAGTGAAAAAAACAGTCATAGTTTAATATAACATGTCAAAAAAAGGAAAAAACTGTCATAGTATAACATGTCAAAAAAAGGAAAAAACAGTCATAGTATAGCATGTCAAAAAAAGTGAAAAAAACAGTCATAGTATAACATGTCAAAAAAAGTGAAAAAAACAGTCATAGTATAGCATGTCGAAAAAAGTGAAAAAGTCATAGTATAGCATGTCGAAAAAAGGTGTAAAAAAAGTCATAGTAGAATGTCAAAAAAAGTTTTAAAAAAGTCATAGTATAGTATGTTGAAAATTTAAAAAAGTCATAATATAGTATTTTGAAAAAAGTTAAAAAAAAGTCATAGTAGTATGTCGAAAAAAGTACAAAAAGTCATAGTAGAATGTTAAAAAAAGTAAAAAAAAAAAAGTCATAGTATAGTGTGTTGAAAATTTAAAAAAAAGTCATAATATAGCATTTTGAAAAAAAGTAAAAAAACAGTCATAGTATAGCATGTCGAAAAAAGGAAAAAACAGTCATAGTGTAGCATGTTGAAAAATGGAAAAAACAGTCATAGCATAGCATGTCAAAAAAAAGTGAAAAAAACAGTCATAGTATAGCATGTCGAAAAAAAGTGAAAAAAACAGTCATAGTGTAGCATGTCGAAAAAAAGTGAAAAAAACAGTCATAGTGTAGCATGTCGAAAAAAAGTGTAAAAAACAGTCATAGTGTAGCATGTTGAAAAATGGAAAAAACAGTCATAGTATAGCATGTCAAAAAAAGTGAAAAAAACAGTCATAGTATAACATGTCGAAAAAAGGAAAAAACAGTCATAGTATAGCATGTCGAAAAAAGTGAAAAAAACAGTCATAGTATAGCATGTCGAAAAAAGTGAAAAAACAGTCATAGTATAGCATGTCGAAAAAAAGTGAAAAAAACAGTCATAGTATAGCATGTCGAAAAAGGAAAAAACAGTGATAGTAAAGCTTGTCGAGATGGGGATCAAACCGACAACCTTCTGATTGATAGGCGGCACTGCTCTCCACTTAACCACAGTCACCAGTTGACAACTGCTGGCATAGTATGTCTAAAAAAAGTCATAGTATAGAATGTTTAAAAAAATACGTAGTATAACATGTCTAAAAACAGTCATAGTATAGCATGTCGAAAAAAAAAAGAAAAAAACAGTCATAGTATAGCATGTCAAAAAAAGTGTAAAAAACAGTCATAGTATAGCATGTCGAAAAAAGTGAAAAAAACAGTCATAGTATAACATGTCAAAAAAAGTGAAAAAAACAGTCATAGTATAGCATGTCGAAAAAAGTGAAAAAGTCATAGTATAGCATGTCGAAAAAAGGTGTAAAAAAAGTCATAGTAGAATGTCAAAAAAAGTTTTAAAAAAGTCATAGTATAGTATGTTGAAAATTTAAAAAAGTCATAATATAGTATTTTGAAAAAAGTTAAAAAAAAAGTCATAGTAGTATGTCGAAAAAAGTACAAAAAGTCATAGTAGAATGTTAAAAAAAGTAAAAAAAAAAAGTCATAGTATAGTGTGTTGAAAATTTAAAAAAAAGTCATAATATAGCATTTTGAAAAAAAGTAAAAAAACAGTCATAGTATAGCATGTCGAAAAAAGGAAAAAACAGTCATAGTGTAGCATGTTGAAAAATGGAAAAAACAGTCATAGCATAGCATGTCAAAAAAAAGTGAAAAAAACAGTCATAGTATAGCATGTCGAAAAAAAGTGAAAAAAACAGTCATAGTGTAGCATGTCGAAAAAAAGTGTAAAAAACAGTCATAGTGTAGCATGTCGAAAAATGGAAAAAACAGTCATAGTATAGCATGTCAAAAAAAGTGAAAAAAACAGTCATAGTATAACATGTCGAAAAAAAGTGAAAAAAACAGTCAAAGTATAACATTTCGAAAAAAGGAAAAAACAGTCATAGTGTAGCATGTCAAAAAAAGTGAAAAAAAGTCATAGTATAGCATGTCGAAAAAAGGAAAAAACAGTCATAGTATAGCATGTCAAAAAAAGTGAAAAAAACAGTCATAGTATAGTATTTTGAAAAAAGTAAAAAAAAAGTCATAGTAGTATGTCGAAAAAAAGTACAAAAAACTGTCATAGTAGAATGTCAAAAAAAGTTTAAAAAAGTCATAGTATAGTGTGTTGAAAATTAAAAAAACTCATAATATAGTATTTTGAAAAAAGTAAAAAAAAGTCATAGTATCGTATTTTGAAAAAAAGTAAAAAAAAAAAAAAGTCACAGTATAGTGTGTTGAAATAAAAAAAAAGTCTGCAAGGATCTATGCAGTTCCTCTGTTCATAATTTAGACATGTTTAGTGTGTAAGCCCGCATGTTTAGCAGACATAGTTACACGTATGTGTGATGTCCCCCCCCCCCCCCGTTGACCTCACCGTGAGGTCTCTGCATCACAGCATCAGTTGGTTTATAGAATTACATTAAGCTGAGAGGAAGTTGGATAAAAGCCTAGACTGTAAATGGAAAAGCGATGGTAACGATAATATAATAGAATCTGACAGAAGGTGCCGCTGACTCCTCTCCCCCGGTTTGCATCCTCTCTCCCGCGCGGCGGCCCTGATGAGCGGGCTCCTCTTTGGCTCGGCGGTGTTGATTAATTATCTGATTATTTCTGCAGAGCGCTGCCAGAGGCTGCGTTGCATTTACACACTTTTTTTTTTTTTAATTGAGATAAGTCGGGGACTCGGGCGTGCAAGCTTAGCAGATTGGGGCTCCGTGCTCTGCTGGACGATGACCAGGAAGACAAAGACATCTCCACTGCAGGACGAGAGAGAGAGAGAGAGAGAGAGAGAGAGAGAGAGAGAGAGAGAGAGAGAGAGAGAGAGAGAGAGAGAGAGAGAGAGACAAAGAGAGAGAGAGAGAGAGAGACAGAGAGAGAGAGAGCTGCCACACCGGAGGAGACGCCGCCGAGGTAAGATCACAACACATGGGAACACACACACACACACACACACACACACACACACACACACACACGGGCATTTTGAACCTCTGATAGCTCCACTATGAGAAGCATCAGTGTGTGTGTGTGTGTGTGTGTGTGTGTGTCATGAGCGGGCAATCCTGATAAAATGCCAGGATGGATGTCCTCAGATGCACCGTCTTCTTTTGAGTGTTGTGTCTCTATGAAGTCCGTTCATGTCTGTCGATGCTGATTTAGAAAATGTCTCAGCAGAAGTCAGTCCGTTGTCTTCAGCCGTCGACACTTATTGTAAATTCAAAGCGTATAAGTTTGCACGAGGAAATCTACCAGTACCTTTTTAGAAACCAGTAGAGTGATGTCTTTTTCTGCCTCATTGCTGTAATAAATAACTTCTTGAACCGTACAATTGTAAGCTAGTTCGACTTTTACAGTATTTTACTTGTTTGAAGAACGAGAGATTTAAAGCTTGAATCTGCGACTTGTAATCTGTGTTAATTGCGAGAAAGCTTCCACTGCACCCTGAGAGGAACGGATTATTAAAGATCAAGGTTTCTTCATCTGAATCTGAACTCCCCATCACGCCTATCGAGAGCGCACGAGTCCTGCTTCTTCTCTACCAGCGGTTTGTTGGTTTGTTTGTGTTGTTTGTGTTGTTTGTGTTGTCAGGAGTGGTGATACATGAACACACTCTCTCAAGCGCAACAAGACAGAATGTTGAAGTGATGGTTTATGAACCTCAGATCAGATCTTTAGACAAAAAATATCATATATGGAAAAAGAGGAACCTAAATTAACACGTTCAAAAAGTTTCCATTTTTTCTCATCATCATGTAAAGTTTAGTTTCGATTTGTAACATTCTGTCGTCGTTGCAGGAAGTGAGGAGATGCTGACTCAGCTGGTTTTGGGGTGGACTGCCTTGCTCAGCGGCCTGCAGCCGGCTGTGGCCTCAAGTGAGTACAGACATGAGCCAGAGGCAACTAGACCTCAAGATCAATCCATGGATCACCGGGCACAGGCCCAGGGGCCCAAAGTGTCAGGGCCCCCCCCCCCCGGCCTTCACCTACTAAACGCCACTCAAAGAGACAAAACAGGAAGAGACATAAAGAGACACAAATGGACTATAAAGAGCTAATGAAAACACTACCGAAGAGATGCAGAACAGCAACAAGAAGCTAAACAACTATGTAGCAATTTACATGACTTCAATGGTCACTTCAGAGTTTCAGAAGATTGTGTCTCTCTCTCTCTGTCTGTCTCTCTGTCTGTCTGTCTCTCTCTGTCTGTCTCTCTGTCTGTCTGTGTCTGTCTGTCTGTCCGTCTGTCTGTCTTTTTGTGTCTTTCTGTCTCTCTGTGTCTCTCTATCTGTCTCTCTCTCTCTCTCTCTGTCTGTCTGTCTCTCTGTCTGTCTGTGTCTGTCTCTCTGTCTTTTTGTGTCTCTCTGTCTCTCTCTGTCTCTCTCTCTCTCTCTCTCTCTCTCTCTCTCTCTGTCTGTCTGTCTCTCTGTCTCTTTGTCTGTCTGTCTGTCTCTCTCTGTCTGTCTCTCTGTCTGTCTTTCTGTGTCTCTCTGTCTCTCTCTGTCTCTGTCTGTCTGTGTCTGTCTCTCTGTCTGTCTGTCTTTTTGTGTCTCTCTGTCTCTCTCTCTCTGTCTGTCTGTCTGTCTCTCTGTCTGTCTGTCTGTCTCTCTGTCTCTTTGTCTGTCTGTCTGTCTCTTTGTCTGTCTGTCTGTCTCTCTGTCTGTCTTTCTGTGTCTCTCTGTCTCTCTCTGTCTGTCTCTGTCTCTCTCTCTGTCTGTCTGTGTAGGATTTCTGTCGACCAGAGACAGCAGGTGGTCCGCTCTGAAATGTGAAGTCTTCTTCCCTCCTCCACCTCCGCCTCCTGTGTTTCCTACAGTCAGACGGAAAGCAGAGCTGATGGTGATGACACACACACACACACAAACACACACACACACACACACACACACACACACACACACACACACACTGATGCATTACCGTAAGAGTGCGTTCAGGTTGAGCTCAGTTAAAGCCTCTGCATGTAGACTCAATCCATCAGCCACAGTGTGTGTTTTGTGAGGGAGCAGCGTCTGCACTCTTCAAATCCTCCACACGGGGGCTTCAACCGTAAAATGTCTTAACGAACATATTCTGCATTTAACTCCTCAGGTTGATCTGATGGAACTCATCACAGGAGCCAAAGGGGAGAAGGTAGGTCAGACCTCGCTTATGAATCCTGCTTCTTTATGGGACCAGAAACCAAGAAATGTGTTATTAAATAAACTGTGTGTGTGATGTAAAGTAGTAGACTACTCTTTGTATTATTAGCACTATGCAGCAAACATTAATAGTGTTTGTGTTTAAAGGGCTGCAGAGGACCCAGAGGACCCAAGGTACACACACACACACACACACACACACACACACACACACACACACACACATTTAACCCCATCTTTCTGCATGTGTAAGAATTGAGCTCCTCTCTACAACAACATGAAAAGTCACGCCGTTTCAAAACTGCTGTGTGTGTGTGTGTGTGTGTGTGTGTGTGTGTGTGTGTGTGTGTGTTTTAGGGGCCACCTGGTGTGATGGGTCCAGAGGCAGAACCTGGAACACATGGACCCATGGGACCGCCTGGTCAAAAGGTCACAGAAAGACACAGATTCGTGTGTGTTATCAAACCCACGCTACATAACGGGGTGATTCGGAACGTGATTGTGGGTTTTTTGATGTTTCCTCAGGGGGAGAAGGGGGACCGAGGCTGGAGGGGCCTTTATGGAGACATAGGAACCCCCGGGACGATGAAGGTACATTAGACGCTTCATGCTGCGTTCCTTGTTTGATGCATATCACACAACCTTATGTAGGCTACATGTACATGATGGAAGCCGGGCAGCAACCACCACCGCCACTACAGGCTGCGTATCTCGTGCAGCGCTCTAATTCTAGGACTCATAATGTGTGTGTATTCACAGGGCAGTAAGGGACGGAAGGGATTCAGGGTGAGTGACCGCTCTTTTTTTGGTTTTATACACTCGGTACACCGCTGGCTTTGATAAAGAGCCACACTTTTCGTGATCTTCTTTGCGTCCCTCCATCAGGGGGATGCAGGCGTGAGAGGAACCAGAGGAGCCGGTGGAGAGAAGGTGAGGGGGAAGAATGAGCTGGAAAGGTGACATGATTTGACAGGAATGGTGGAAACAGTTTTGTACCAGTGGAGGGGGGGGGGGGGGGTCTCTCCGTGTGTCTCTTCAGGGCGAGCGTGGCGTCGCTGCAGCGCCGGGAGAGAAGGTTAGAAGACCGGCTGACGTGATTTAAGTCCAAAAATAAATAAATAAAAAATCAAAGTGAGTGGAGAGTGAAGCTGTGGTGACGTTCTGTTCTGTTCTGTGCTGTTCTGTTCTGTGCCGGTCCAGGGCGATGCGGGCCAGTGGGGAGACGCAGGGCAGAGGGGTGAGCAAGGACCCAGAGGAGAGCCTGGAGGCAGAGGAACCCTGGTCGGTATAAAGTTGTTGCTCGGTTGCCACTTGATAAATTGTGTAGTCGTTGCTCTGTCTACTCACACGGGACACAACCGAACGGAAACAATAGATGTTGTGATTGTGGAGCAGGTTGACAGCAATTTACATGACTTCACTTCAGAGTCTCAGAAGATTCTGTCTGTCTCTCTGTCTGTCTCTGTGTCTGTCTGTCTGTCTCTCTGTCTCTGTGTCTGTCTGTCTCTCTCTCTGTCTGTCTGTCTCTGTCTGTCTGTCTCTCTCTCTGTCTGCCTCTCTGTCTGTCTCTCTCTCTGTCTGCCTCTCTGTCTCTGTGTCTGTCTGTCTGTCTCTTTGTCTCTCTGTCTGTCTGTCTCTCTCTCTGTCTGTCTCTGTGTCTCTCTGTCTGTCTGTCTGTCTGTCTGTCTGTCAGTCTCTCTGTCTGTCTGTCTCTGTCTGTCTGTCTCTCTCTCTGTCTGTCTCTGTGTCTCTCTGTCTGTCTGTCTGTCTGTCTGTCTGTCAGTCTCTCTGTCTGTCTGTCTCTGTCTGTCTGTCTCTCTGTGTCTGTCTGTCTGTCTGTCTCCCTCTCTGTCTGTCTGTCTCTGTCTGTCTGTCTGTCTGTCTGTCTCTGTCTGTCTGTCTCTCTCTCTGTCTGTCTCTGTGTCTGTCTGTCTGTCTCTTTGTCTCTCTGTCTTTGTGTCTGTCTCTGTGTCTGTCTGTCTGAAAGAGTGGATGCATTTATATATATATATATATATATATATATATATATATATATATGTACATGTACAACTGTTGAGACGCAGCTGGTTGTCTCAGTTTGTGTCCCTGCTGACCAGCTAGTTGTTCAGTCAGTCAATCGTTCAGTGACTAAAATGAACCACTGTGCTCAGGGGTCGACGGGATCTCGTGGACCCGCAGGGAGGCCGGGTCACCCCGGTGCTGCGGGGCTGTCCGGTCTGACTGGAGAGCCTGGTCTACCTGGACAAGGTGCGCGACAGCGGGAAGGTTCATACGGTGGTAGACGGGGGGGGGGGGGGGGGGGGGGGACTATGCCTACCCTGTTATTGGTTATTAACCAGCAGTTCTGAAAGAATGAAAAAAGATGAAACTCGGAGCAACGGAATGAATGCGGCATGAATGTGTCACTTGTGTTGTTGTAGTGTACGTCCTACAAGGCCCCCAGGGAGACACGGGAGACCGAGGTCCATCAGCCAAATGCAACTGTTCACAGGTTCAAACCCCGGAGCGGGTGTGGGACAGGGTCCAGACGGTCAGTGTCTCTCTCACACACACACACACACACACACACACACACTCTATAACTCGTGCACGCAACAGAGTACATTATGTCTGTCTGTCTCCAGATCTTTATCGCGGACGGGGAGAGACAGATGAGGAGGCTGCGGGCGGAGAACGTGATGGTGCTGCGGACAGACAGGAAAGCTCTGTACATCTACTCTGAGTCTCAGTGGATCAACGTGTTGGTAAGTTCTGCTGGAGACGCATTATTAGAAGCACCAGGAAGTAGTGATGATGTGATATGAATGATAGTAGTCCTGTCTGTGGAGATCACAGTGATGAATAAGGTTGTCAGAAGGACAGATGATGTGACTTTCTTTGTGTTTCCTTGCTGCTTCCTGTTTTGGACCAGGAGGACCTCAGACACTGACCCCACACTGCGTTCTACGCTGGCCCAAGTGCCCTCGAGCAACAGCAACCTTCACTCGGTGGCCACCAGCTCATGGCTGTGGTCCTACTGGGAAGCTTCCAGACGTTAAATAAAGGATGTGCTTTCCTCTGTACAGCTCCTCTCAGATGTATTATTATTATTATTTATTGCATTTATATGTTTCAGTGAGTCTTAACTTCAGCCTTTCCTCTCGTCAGATTTGCACACAGAGTTATAGTTATAGTTATTACTATTAAACAATCTCGATCCAGAGTGTTTCTCTTTGTTTTAACTGTATTTTTCATTTTAATGTTTAGTTTTATTTAATGATTCTAGAATGTATTTTTTTTTTATTTATCTCTCAGAATATGCTGCTGCTACAGAAAGATGAATACAAATCAGATTACCGATATCTGAAGTTCAAGGTTGTTGTTTTTATGATTTAGTCTCGATGTTAAAAAAAGCCATAAAATAATATGAAATGAAAAAGTCATAGTATAGTATGTTATAAAAAGTCATAGTACATATAGTATGTGATAAAGTCAAAACAATTCATAGTATATGACAGTATATGACATACTATATCATTACTTCTTTCATGACATTTTATGACATACTATACTTTGTTTTTTTATGACTACTATGAATTTATTTTAATAACTTTTTATGACATATTTTAGGACATATGCGATGAATTTATCACACTATATGTACTATGACTTTTTCATTTTATACTATGACTTTTTATGACATACTATACCATTACTTTAACGTTTTATGACATACTATACTATAACTTTTTTATGATTTTTTATGACATATTATACTATGACATTTTATTACTATTTATGACAAATTAAATACCATGACTTAATATCTCTCTTTGACATACTATACTATGACTTTTTTATGACATAGTATACTATAATGTTTTTGATTACATACTATATTATGACATTAATTCAATTTTTATAGCATATTATGCTAAGCCTAACTACAATTTAAAAAAAGAAAGACTGCAATGTAATCAAAACAAAATCAAATACAGAAGCTTGGATTACAACACACACACACACACACACACACACACACACACGCACACACACACACACACACACACACACACACACACACACACACACACTTTACATTGCAAACAGTTGTTTGCTGCTATATTAATGTTTGCAGCTCCTTTAAAAAAACAACATCTATCTTTGTTGTTGGCAGTTTTTCAGGCTCTTAAACCGGGTGAAGCATCCTGACAGTCTATGCTGTCAGGATGCTGCATGCGTCATCAGATATCAAAGTCAGTTTAAAGACAGACCAGATCACCCACACTCTGAAATCCCCACATTTCCAAAGCCCCGGCAACAAACAGACTCTAGAAGCTTCTCTGGTTTGACTCATTTCTCCTTTATTTTAAATGCAACAGCAGGTTTGCTGCCTACGTCACGACGCCGCCGATCAGTTTTAAACTGTCGCTGAAACACACCGTGATGTAGACTTAGTGATTACTTTTGGGCACAGGAAGTACTTCTCTCACCCCCCCCCCCCTCCCCCTGAACAATATCACAAAACAGGTTTGATCATAAAACTAATTGAAACCATGAGACTCGTACATTCAAATTAAATCAGAGTACTTCAAAAAACAGAAAGGATTGCACATTAAGAATCAAAGCTGTTGGCGTCTGTGCGGAAACCAGGAAACCAGGCCGACGTTCAGCTGCACATAAAATCAAAAAACAGATGACCAGTAAATGTAATTTTCTTTAAAAAAAAAAAAAGCCTTGATCAGCTGATCTGGACACAGTCTTCTTCTTTAAGATGTCAGACCATGTTCCTGTAGAAGGGTGCTAGCAGACGAGCTAACTAGCTAACCACCGGACGTCTGATCTGACGCATGCGCCCCACTGGAGCAGACTATCGGGACTATTCGCTGACTAACGGACAACATGTTGCTAAAGACGCCCATCAGACCGGTCTGACTAACTAGATAACTAATCCCCCAAAGAGACCCAGAGGAAGAGGCCTCATGGATACACCTCTAAGTGCCGCCGCTGCTTTTTTTTTTTTTTAGAGTGCTTACAACCGCCTCCTGTTCCCTGAAGCACTTATTAAGGTTGATGTCAGTAGGGTCAGAGAATAGTTCGTGCCTATAATTAGAATCCTAATTTTTGTCCAAAAAGACTCCAGGCCACCATCTATAGGTGACTAAGAAAAACAATAAATATTTACGATATTGCAAACCAGCGCAAGACCATTTTTTTCTTTCTTCTTTCTTTTGCTTTAAAACACAACTTAAATTATTACAAAACTTGTCGCAGATGAATTTCCTGTCTATTGACTTACAGTTAATCAAGTTATGATTTGAAATACGTGGCTGAAATTAGGCAAAAATTCAAAAGAAGCTCCGTGTTTGTCACTCGTTAGAATACCTAACCCAGCAGACGAGGCTGGAGTTTACAGCGACTACAACAGAACAGTAGAAATACAGAACTATGTCTGGGTATTGGACCAACTACAAGGAGTCTCCTGTCAAATTCTGCACAGGTGCAACTGAGGCCTCCGGTCTTTTGATGCTACCACTGGGTGGCGCCAGCTTGACTCCCACCGGTGTTAGTTGCCGCTTGTCGTCCCACACCAGCTCCTCCTCCTTCTTTGTAGCCCAAATTCAGATTTTTCTTTTTTTCTCCCTCCGGCTGCAGTATTCTGACAAAGATGGCAGTGTGTGTGTGTCTTAACCTTTAAACTCCAGGCTTCAAAATGTCAGAAAGCTAACGGCTGACATCACAGAGGTCACAGGTCGAGGGCGTCGCCGAGCAGCTGTGAGCAGTTTGAGCGTCTTTTTTTTTCAGGCACTTGTTCCCTGGGCTTCTCTGATCACTGTAGACGCTTCAAGCGGACACACGTCCTTTAATAACCAACGGCAAAAGCGGCCAGTTGTTACAGATGACCAACTGTTTAACGAGCAAAATCCTCGATCTGCTTCCTTTGTAGCCGGTTATCAAAGAATGACCTAACTCCTAAGTGGACTAACTTGTTACGAATAAACAGAATGGAGTCCGTTTAATCGAGGACTGCCATCAAAATGTTTTGATGTCGCTCAGGCTGAGCTCAGACCTAAAAAGGGACAGTACTGATAATACAAAACGGACCGATATCAACAAGCTTAGATCTGGACGATCTGTTATTTTGGACCGCTGAGATCAGAAGGGATCAAGGTGGATCTGAAAAGGTGCAAGCTACGCCCCCGACTGCCTCCAAGACATCGGACCTCACAGAGAGAGAAGAGGGGAGTGCTCTGTGATCTGAGCACAGCCGTAGTCATATATTTAACAAGACATAAAATCAGATGAAATGATCCAAATGTGAAGTAGTTCGGTAACTCTGGATCGACACGCGAGTCAAACTCACTCTCCTTTTGACACTTCTTTAAAAACGTAAAATAATTATAATAATAATAATAATAATAATATCTTTCCAGTATTAAATAATCTTATATAAAAACACACACAAAAAGTTTGAAATAAATGGCAATGCATCCCCCCCCCGGTCCCCCCAGTTCACGACACACATCTCTATACACATCGCCCCCCCACTTCAACATCTCTCCATCCTTCCATTGGTCCCTCCTTCCCTTCGTCGGTTGCCACGGCTCCATGCAGTACCAGGTATTGTGCAGCAAATAGTCTCTGTTGCTGTTGTCATTCAAGTCTCGTCTTTTTTGTATATTTCAATGCAAAGCTGCACAGACATTGTGAAAAAAGCTTGATAGGTGATTCTTCTGGCTTGCTTGTATACAGATATATATATATACATATATATATATATTTTTTTTTTACTCATGTCATTGGGTTAAACATGTATCGGTAATGATAGTAATAATGAGGATAATAGGAACAATCTTAGATTAAGAGTAGGAAAGACGGCTTGCTACTTGCTCGGAATCCAAGGGCGGATGGTTTGGGATGAGGAGAGACGGACGAGTCAAGACAGACATTTGATTATTTCTTCTCTGCATGAGACCTAAAACAGTCAGTTCAGTTTCTTTAGGCTCCGCCCAGCGTCCCTCGCTCCCTACCAGTCACCGGTCAGTTTGGTGCTTTGGTCCCGTTTTGGAGGAGCGGGAGGCGGGCCTCGCCGCAGCGTTGCATAGCCTGAGATGTTGGCATGTTTGGTGGAGTGGGAGTGCGTGTGGTGGCGAGACAAAGTTTGGGAGTGTCCTCGGACGCCCTGCTGCTGCTGCTGCTGCTGCAGGAGCTCGGGGGGAGGAGGCGGGAGGAGCGCCATGTCGTCCATGGTGCCCACGGGCTCCATCTTAGAGGAGGGGATGAGGTGGGAAGACGTGAGCGAGCCGTGGCGGGACACCGACTTCCTCTTCAGGGTGCGGTTGAGGTCTTCCAGGAAGTGGGGCTTCAGTGTCAGGGAGCTCGGCCCCGGGGATTTCGGGGAGGTGGGGGGCACGGGAGAGGAGGAGGAGGAATAAGAGGACAGGGAGGGAGGCGGGGTCTGAGACAGAGGAGGCGGCGAGAGGGGCATCGACGTCGTGTTGTCGTACTGGGTCGTGTTGCTGATCCGCCGGTTCAGCGTCGGAGGAAGGACGGCCCCCTTTTTCAACGACCCTTGTTTCCACGACGACGACGACAAGGAGGAAGGTGCCGACTGTTGAGGCGGATGCATCTGAGGCTGGGGGTTCACCACGGCCACCTTTGGGGGGTGATGGAACTCTGACGGGTGGGGAGGAGGAGGGAAAAGCTCAAAGTCACTGGGGGGAGGCGGGAAGTAGTCGGGCGATGAGTCGAGGTGAGGAGGCTGGGCGGGGGGAGGCGGGGGAGGAGGGGATGGGAACTCAGAGGACTGATGGTGCTGGCCTGTCTGCAGACCCTGGAGGGCCAACGGCAGGTTGGCCAAGTTCAGCTTCCCCGGCTTCGGAAGCGGAGCAGGAAGTGCGGAGGAATCTTTCGAAGGAGACCCGGTCGCCGACGAGGAGCTGGACGAGGTACCCGTTTGAGGAGTTTGGCCAAATTTGCTGACCAGGCTCTCCACCTTGTTCGGCCTCTCATCCTGGGCCTCGCCCGATGAGCCGCACCGGATGGAGGAGGCTCTCTGCGGGGCCAGCGGAGGCCCCCGCTTGTTGGATCCCGTGGACGAGGTGGAAGGCGACTTCTTTATGGGGGAGCCCGTCTTGGAGGAGGATGACGACGGCGGTGGAGGGAACTCTCCGATCGAGCCGTCAGAAGGAGGCGGCGGGAACTCTGGGGACTGCGGAGCCACAACGCCTCCTGGCTGCCACTTTGGTTTGGCCTTGACCGCCGGGGGCGACTGAGGAGCGGTGAACTTCGATCCCTCCATGGAGTTGGAGGCGGGCAGAGAGGAAGGGGCAGAGTTTCCTGGGAACTGATTGACAATCTGCTTGACCAAAGAGGAGGTAGCGGCCGCGATGGAGACGGAGGAAAAGGAGGAGGAGGGGGAGATGGTGAGGTTTTTGGAGGAGAGGCTGTGTTGCTTCGGCAGAGTTGGAGGCGGCTGATTTGGGGAATGTCCTGTTGAGAAACTCTGCTGCTTTTTAACTGGCCCGTGGCCGCCAAAGGGCTGAGTTGGTGACACAGGTGAGAGGGCGATCGGGAGGGAAGAAGGACCCGAGGGCTTGCGGGCGGTTTGAGGAGGAAAACCACCAGTGAAGGTTTTGGGAGGCGCAGGAGGGGGCGCGTTGGGGGACAGAGGCCGGAGAACTTGCAGGGTGGCTGGAGGAGAAAGCTCGGCTGGAGGCGGAGGAGGAGAATTATCCTCACTCATCTCCTGGTTGAAGTCGTACACCATGTGAGGAAACTTCTGCGACAGGAACTGCTGCAGCCCACTGTTGGAGAAGTTGCAGGGGTCGGGGATGGGCTCTGGAGGGGGAGGCGGAGGTAACCCGTTGGCCTCCGGGCTCTCCGGTGGAGGAGGTGGGAGGTAGGAGGGCTCCTGCACGTCCTCCTCCAACGGGGGCGGCGGCGGCAGAGCAGAGGGGCTCACTGCACCGAACTTCAGCGCGGCCATGGCGGAGCCAGGAGCTGGCGTCGCGGGCGGCGGAGGAGGAGGGGGAGACGGTGGCAGCGGAGGGGAGGCGCTGTAAGCAGCCGGGAGGGTGTTGTAATTGGATTTGGTGGACTGGACGGGAAGGGCAGGCGGCTGGGCGGCTCCGGCCGGCTGCGTCCTGGACTGGTTCTGGCTCTGCAGGCGAGCCAGAGTGCTGTACTTGATGTACGAGGGGGTCGTTGCCGACTGGTGGGCCACGTTCACCATGGGCGGAGGCGGCGGAGGCGGAGAGGGCGGTGACGGGGAGGAATCGTCAGACGGGACGAGGCCGTCGGTGTAGCTGGTCCGGGAGGGCGGGATCAGGGGCTGGGGGGAGAGTATCTGGACGGGGATGGGTCTACTGATAGGGTCGATCCTCATCATCTGGAGAGAGGAATGGAGAAGAGGAGGAGACGTAGAGACAAGAGAGAAGGGGGTGATGAGAGGGAGGAAGAGAAACTAAAATTAAATCAGGTTACAAATAACGTCGAAACCAAACAATCCCAGACAAGATGCAAGTACTCAAACAACAAACGAGTGCAGTCTGAGAACACACAGCTACTGAAACTCCAAGCACACCGCAACCCTGAATTAGAGACACGAAAACCTTCTCACCCGCAGAATAAAAACGCAGCTGCACCACGACAACAGACCAAGACGACAGACTTTCCTACTTTCAACCGCGACCGAAGCAGCGCAGACCAGATCTATTCCCTCCGTTCTTACCTTTCACAACATGTGCATTACGCTAAAAGAAGACTCGGTGGAATAGCTTTACAGTAGCTCATTGTAAACTGGAGGGCTGTTCTTCCGTAAGTAGCTGAGCAGCAGTTTTTATAAGATTTAGGGGGGATTTAAACCGGTGTTTTCTGGAACAGATCACTTAGTCTCACTCCTGCGTCTGCAGACCCTTAGACTGACCTTTATACCGTTGCATTCCGCTGAAACGCATGTTGTCATTAAACGGTGTTTAACAGGTTCTAAACTGGGTTAAATAGCTCGTGAACTGGATCTAAAATGCTGTAGAAGTTCTCTTAATTGTGTTAATCTGGTCACGAATGTGTCAAACGAGTTGTAGGCTGAACAGCGTCCTGTTCTTTTGGTCATATTGTTTGTTGGTTAGGAGGAACATTCCATCACAGCACGAGGTTAGAACAAATCAACGGTTGAGCTGCAGCCATTTAAGAACAGGGACATTTAGTACACCAGTCACAACTAACTGATTACGGGTTTCTGATTTAATGTTTTTGTTTTATTAAACTCTGTGGATTAATATCTCGCAAACATCTTTTATAGGTTTTAAGTTCAGCTCAGATAAATTCAAAAGCGGCTCAACAAAAGAAAAGAAAATCAGAACAATAAATCAAATATATCCCCAGTAAGACGCCTTAAAATAAATAATAAATAATACATTTAAATGTGTCTATTATGTTCTGCAGAGTGAGACAGGTCCCCTCAGTTTCACAGCATTAGCCGACGCTACATCCACAAGCGCTGATTAAAGTAGTGAGATGCAAACCGGTTCACAAACATCTTCATGTTTCAAAGGCTGCAGCCAAACCGTCGACATGCCTGTTCACATCACTTCCTGTCTAACCTCCGCTCCCTCCTCCTCCTCCTCCTCCTCCTCCTCCTCCTCCTCCTCCTCCTCCTGCACAAAGAGGAACTGGCATTCGTCCCTTCGCCTTTGACCGCTGGCAGGGAAGCAAGAGGGGGGAAACATGGGAAATGTAGTCCGAACGTAAAAAAAAAAAACAGGACAAGGACAAAGCGTCCGAGCGAGCGTTCGCACCTCTCCTTGCGTTCCTCTCCTCCAGGCGTCGGAGAAGATGGAGCTGACGGCGCTCTGGGAGCGGGTGTGGCCCGATGACGTCATCTCCGACACGCCGCTGTCCGATTGGCTGGAATGGTTGGACTGGGACTCTGCGGCGTGGACAACGCATGCAGAAGTTAGTTTTGTTTAGCTTTTTGATGCATTTTATATCACCCACTACGTTTCTTGATTTCTTACGACGGACTGACCTGGAAGGCTGGAGCTGGATCCTGACTTGATGGAGGAAGAAGAGAGGGAGGACCAGTCATAGGCCGCCTCCGTCCTCCTCATCGCCTCCTGGAAGTTGATGTACAGCTGCTTCCCGTACTGACAGACACACACACAGATAACATGAAAACAGAGATACGGGCAGCAAAATGTTATGTTTTACAACAGGAAATGCTTTTTTTTCTTACCTTGGCGATTCGAATACTGTTGATCCACTGCTGGAGGGTTCTGACATCGTCACAGCAGAGGTACTTGATGTACTGAGACTTCTTCTGGATCTGAGGATGCTACACACACACACACACACACACACACACACACACACACACACACACACACACACACACACACACACACACACACACACACACACACACACACACACATCAATATAGTGACGGTGGAACTAATGAAACACTCCTCCTAATGCACAGGTTTCATCTTCACCTTCAATTTTTTCATATGCATTTTGGTATTTTCAATATCATAGCCTACTGTGACCTGTTGCCTTTTTTGTAAAGTGTTGGAGGAGTGAGTCTGTCTTTGACACTTTGCACGAATGTATTTAAAAATAAAAAATATATATATATGTTTCCTCTGCTCAAACCGGACCGGGAATCCCAAACCTGGGTGTGAAGCAAAATGTGACTTTTGTGCACCATCTCACATCTACAGGGTACTTTGTTATGATACTAGCACTGTCATTACTACTACTTTTGAACTAGTACTATTACTCAACTCCTGTCACAAACACATACATGTTATCATCTTAAATTACAATCAGCCCACCGCAGTATAAATGCATTAAAACAAACAAAAAAAACGCTGTTCTAGTAATTGTTTCAGTCTCTCGTCTTTTCTTTTGAAAGGGGTGTCGTTGCTGCGTCGCACCACTAGGTGGCATCGGGAGACTACGGTGCCACAAACCAGGACAGTAGTGATCGTTGCGTGACCGTACCTTCAGCACCATGCAGTAGTCGGTGGGAGCCTTGTACTTGCTCTTGTAGTCCTGTCCGTGGTAGACGTTAACGTGGTCCAGCTGGAGGAAACACACCAGGTCTCTGGACGCCTACGCAAACGCAAACGCGTTCAGATTCACAATAACTAAACATCATCACTGTTTGACATGAATGAAGAAAACCGCTGGTCCCTCCTCCTCGTTGCCCTCTCAGCTTCTCGTCACTACACACACACACACACACACACACACACACACACACACACACACACACACACACACACACACACACACACACACACACACACACACACACACACACACACACACACACACACACACACACACACACCTTGGCCTTTCCCTTGGGGACGTAGTAGATGCCAGAAGCCCTCAGCAGGAAGTAGCGTTTCTTCCACGACTTCTTGCCGTCCTCCTTCAGCCACAACACTCCCTCCATCTCGGGGACGGACACGGAGCTGCCGCCAAAACACTCCTGACACACACACACACACACACACACACACACACACACACACACACACACACACACAGAGAAACAGCAGATGCTTGTTAATTGCTCGTTTAGTTCACCAGCTGAACTGAAGAATGAGTGAGAGCGATTTGTTGTTCACAGTAAACAATTATTCACCGCTGTGACTGAGGATTGCTCTTCTCACATTCATACCGATATCATCTGTTATTTCTACATGGATTTCATACAGCTTGGCTGTAGAGCGCCGTGGCAGCGGGAACATGATAGCGATAGGTAATGCAAGGCGTAAGACCGTTACTTAAAGGAAATGACCACTTGTATATCAAATACGCACCTCGTGTTACCAGGTCCAGAGAGTTTTAAATAGTACGGTTTTAACGATGAAGAACAGCGACTGGATGAATGAGACTAAACGGATGTCTTCATGTAGTTCTGCTGTTGTTAAATGGACCCTCGTTTGCTTCAATATCAAGACTTCTCTCTGTGTTTGGACTCTTCGTTCACCGTGGAAGCACGAGAGAAAATTGAGGAATTCATGTACAACACAATTAACATACAAAATGGTCATTTTGTGGGTTTAAGTATTCCTTTAACAGAATTAAATGGGCCATATAAAATCGGTGCGCTAGCTCAATGTGGAAGTGTGCCTCGGAACGCCATTTTCTTTCGCCATCGACGCCGGAAGACCACGACTGAGAGACGGGAACTTTTCTAGAGGATTTCAGGGTGAAGATGCGTTTGAGGAAGCAGTTGTGTGAAAGAGGAGGAAACAAACCAACCTCCAACAGAGCCTCTTTGTTTCTCTCAGCCATCTCACATGTCTCCTTCCGCCCCAACAAATAGTTCTGCAGCAGATGAGGGTTCGAGAGCGGTAAACAGACCACTGGTTAGTAATATGAATAAAACAAAAAACATCTGGATTATTTAACTAAACAGTGACCTTCTGTGCGGATCTCACCTGGGGGTTCTTGAACAGAGCATACTTCTCGATGCGTTCAGTGAACATCAGGCGGTTCTGGCTGTCTCTGGTCCAGTTCAACAGGTTCTCCACCAGGTTCTCATGATCCTCGAAGATCCGCTCTGCACAGAGTCAATGAGGAGTTTGAGTTTTATGTCGGCTCAAAAGCAGGAGAATCAATTTGAATGAGGAAAATACAGCTCGTTATTTTCAAGTTTTGGACACAATGTTCTGATGAACGCTGTCAAATATTAAGATTTCTGCACAAAACACAACCTTGTGTAATCCACATATAGAACCTTTTGTTTTATAAAGTTTTGAGTTTAGGTGTGTGGACATCCAGGCTTCTGTCTCTTTAAATTATAATCCAGGAAAGAGGCGGATGAACCCAAAAGTTATGGATCAAAGTTTAAAGTCTCTCATGCAAAAACAATACATTAATCAATGAAAACTAAAGTAATGACTACACAGAGAAATGTTGTGCATGAAGCACATATGAAGTAATACTATCTAAAGTAATTATGTTGCTCTTCAAAGCAGATGAGAAGTAGAAGTATCGCCGGTTTGCATTATTGTTCATTTAAGCATCTTATATTTATATTATATTGTTCTTGAGTTTTGCGAATGAAGGAAAGCTTGAACACTTTTTGCACCTTTTCTCTAAAAACATTTCTTCAGTCAAAGCCTTGATTCATGTGTTTTACTAGATTATATACTAGTAATACCATTATATAGTAAAATATATCACTATAACACCAAATACTGCTGCTTCTACCACTACTTTGCCAACAACTACTACTACTACTTATAATGTAAATAATTGTTCTCTTCCTTATGATAAAAATCATTATTATGTATTACTCTGTTGTTTCCTGTAGGGCAGAGGTCAGAGGTTAGGATCTGACAGGAAGTCAGTGTCTTGCCAAAGGGCACTCAGCAGGGAGCTGGTGGTGCTGGTGTGTGTATGGATATGTGTGTGTGTGTGTGTGTGTGTGTGTTTGTGTGTGCAGGGGTTTGGTGTCAAAAGAGGTATTCTCTTAATGAACACAGGGCCAATTTAAAACCTTCCTAAGGCCAAATTCTGGTCCTCAGCACAGGTTTATTTAGAAACCCACGTGGAGCAGATTTGTGTCAAACGAGGCCGAACGAGCTTCACTTATCTCTCTCTCTCTCTCTCTCTCTCTCTCTCTCTCTCTCTCTCATATATAACGTTGCTGAATGGCTGTTCAGCAGAAGCCCTGGAGATGTAGGTTAGATCACACGCATCGCTGCACCGGACCTACATAAAGACATGTGTGTGTGTGTGTGTGTGTGTGTGTTTGTCAAAGAGTGTTAAGTGGAGTTGAAGCTTGTAGTGCTGTGTGTGCTGGCGAACACACATTCCCCCCCCCAAGGGAGTGACAGTGTGTGTGTGTGTGTGTGTGTGTGTGTGTGTGTGTTCACATCTTTGTGTGGCTGGATATCTGTGCTGTCTGATAGTCGCTGCTGGGCACAATGTTGCAGACAAATAATAATTAGTAATAACGTGTCCTCGACACACACACACACACACACACACACACACACACGCACCTGGAAATCTATAATGTAAAAAGGTTGTGCTGGTAATGAACTTATTCAGGCTGACACTGGCTTTACTGTCGGAGCTGGTTAAGCCGTGTGAAATGATCATAAAAGGTATCATACTACATTTACACGCCGATCCTTTCAAAAGCTGGCTAATCCAATGACATCATCTAAGAGACGTTAATTATTAATTTAATCAGATGAAATATTAACCTCTACTCACTCACAGGATCTGTGCATTACTAGTTGGTGGGGGTGTAGAAAGAGAGGACAATTTGGCTGTTTCTTCCCCTTCAGACTGGTTTTGAGGTTCACGTGTGTGTGTGTGTGTGTGTGTGTGTGTGTGTGTGTGTGTGTGTGTGTGCTCACCCATCTGCAGCTCGTTGATGGTTTCCACCAGTGACCAGTCTGGACTGTAACCACAGTGAGATTTCTCCAGCAAACTGTCCAAAACCTGCACAACAGCAGACACTGTGAGCGTTACACTGAACTGACAGTACTACTACAGCTAATGATGCTAGTAATACTACGGCTAATGATGCTACAGTAGTACTACTACAGCTAATGATGCTAGTAATACTACAGCTAATGATGCTACAGTAGTACTACTACAGCTAATGATGCTAGTAATACTACGGCTAATGATGCTACAGTAGTACTACTACAGCTAATGATGCTAGTAATACTACGGCTAATGATGCTACAGTAGTACTACTACAGCTAATGATGCTACAGTAGTACTACTACAGCTAATGATGCTAGTACTACTACAGCTAATGATGCTACAGTAGTACTACTACAGCTAATGATGCTACAGTAGTACTACTACAGCTAATGATGCTAGTACTACTACAGCTAATGATGCTACAGTAGTACTATTACTGCTAATGATGCTAGTACTACTACAGCTAATGATGCTAGTACTACTACAGCTAATGATGCTACAGTAGTACTATTACTGCTAACGATGCTAGTACTACTACAGCTAATGATGCTACAGTAGTACTATTACTGCTAATGATGCTAGTACTACTACAGCTAATGATGCTACAGTAGTACTATTAATGTTGCCATAGTAGTACTATTACTGCTAATGATGCTAGTACTACTACGGCTAATGATGCTAGTACTACTACAGCTAATGATGCTACAGTAGTACTATTAATGTTGCCATAGTAGTACTATTACTGCTAATGATGCTAGTACTACTGCCTCTAATGATGCTACAGTCGTAGTACTGCTAGAACTAAAGATGTTAATACTACTACGGCTAATGATGCTAGTACTACTACCACTACTACTACTACTACTACTACTACTACTACTACTACCACTGCTAATGATGCTAGAGTCACACTATTACTACTACTAGTACACAGGTGTAATACCAGTCAAAGGGTCGCACCTGTCTGACTGTCTGTCTCTCGTCCACCATCATGGTCTTTGAGCTCTCGTCTGACAAATGGACGCGAATCACCAACTACAAAGAGAGAAAAGAAAACACAGATGATTATTATTATTATTTCCACATCTTTACTGGCAAGTTATGACCACTCAATGTCCAATTCTGGATTCATTGGTTGTGCATATTCTCTTACAATAATCCATTTCTCATCAATGGAGCTGCTTTGTGTCTAAGAGGCGTCGCGTCTCACTGAGCTCAGTGCGTTAAATATATAAACTACATCACTTTGACTTTTTCAGAGAGAAACAAACTCAGCAGCACGTGTGTTGAAGTCGTTTGGCTTGAACAATAAGTGAGTGATAATACATAATGGAGGTGTCCCAGTACAGCAATGCACTTCACACACACACACACACACACACACACACACACACACACACACACACACACACACACACACACACACAATGAACATTGTGAAATGCCAAGTCTACATTGGAATGTTTGCATGTTGGTTTGTTAACTTTGTGTATTTCAAACTTTATGACTTAATAATTGTTGTTAACTTGAGCATAAGCATTGTTTATACATCTGGCCATACCAGCCAACGAAATTAAAGTAATTCTCATGCTCATTAGAAATGAGGTTGAAGGAAATTAGAAGTCAAAAGACTGTTCACTGTCCTTCAAATGAAATGTGTGTGTGTGTGCGTGTGTGTGTGTGTGTGTATGTGTGTGTGTGTGTGTGTGTGTGAGTCAGAACAGTGCAGAAAGATGCACTGTCGCTTTTTTGACGCTTTGGATCAACATACAGACCATTAGAATCAGCAGGTAGCTGGTGTTCTGTTTCATTGTGTAATGAATCCAGGTCGTTAATCTCTCTCTGTCTGTGTGTGTGTGTGTGTGTGTGTGTCTGTGTGTGGGGGGGGGGAATTGGGACTTAACTTGCAATGGTCATTATGCTGAGTGCTGTGTGAGTGTGTGTGTGTGTGTGTGTGTGTGTGTTGACCCCAGCTGTTATTGACCAGAGCTTTCCATGTGGAGTAACACTGACCTGACCCAGAAAGCGAAGTCCACTGTACACGTGCCAGATACCGACACACACACGCGCACACACACACACACACACACACACACACACACACACACACACACACACACACACACACACAATCACCTTTTTGACCTGGGCCTCCTTGATCTTCTCCAGGGCGACTCGGATATTGTCTGCCTTCAGCTTGGCAGCCTGCTCCTCCTGCACAAACACACAAACACACACACACACACACACACACACACACACACACACACACACACGTTGACAACGGCGACAGAAAATACACACTGGTCAGTCAATACAAACCGACAGCATTGACGTCCCCATTCCTGCAACCCTTGCAATCCGTATTAAAGACACACACATGCACCGCTCTCACCTACCTGGTTCCTCCAACAGGAATTCATTTTTTTGTTTTTTACTTTCAGATGATTTCTCTCAAACCAACAACCCTTCTGTGTCTGCGTGTAGCCTCAAGCAAAACTACAATATCTGCTTTTTCAAAAATAAATAAAAGTAAAGAGTCTAGAAAATCCCATCGGCAGAGTTTGGACACAGTTCAGAGTGTTCCCAGTGTAGTCAGCTGGTTGTGCACATTGCTCCTGTTACTGTGAATATTGATCACGCTGCAGAGTGAAGGAAGAGCCGAGACAAGATGTCAAATATGAAGCAGCTTAGTCCCAACTAACACACAGGTGCATTGCCCGAGGAGCACAAACCGAGAGGAATCATCAGACACGTCTGGTCGGCAGCGCAAAACCAGCTTCTCCTCTTTCTCCTCTTCATAATCATAATCATCATCATCATCATCATCGATGTATTACTGTGACCGCAGGGGAATGCGACTGGATTATCGCTCCGATGCTACATGTTGGTAGATAGTCATTGTCTCTCTAAAGGATTATCCAAATTCCCCAAACACAAACGCACTCGAACTGGAGGCGATGCCAGAGTCTCTCTGCAGACGACGAACCGGAGGACGGATGGAGACGTGAGAAATTGTAGGAAAAAAAAGAATCCAGTCTGTTTTCCTCCGACAACTCAAGCGAAGCTGCGAGATCCTGCGATCGCAGCTTTCGGTTTTTCGATTCTGCACAAACACCCCCGGCTTGTCAGACTTTTTCGACGAAGCGATGGAGTTGAGATCATCAGCTGTGAGGAAAAAAAACACTAAGTGTGGAAGGAGGCGGCGGAGAAGGATGGACGGAGCAGAGTCAGACCGCCTTGAATCCAAGAGCCGGGAGCAAAAATAAGATGGAAAAATAAGAACTCGAGAAAGAATGATGGAAGATGAAGCTGAAATACTGACGGCTGACTACCTGATGTGTTTACACTGTGACTGAGCTGCAGGTTGACTAATCTAGTTAAACAGTCAAACAGGATGCTACCTTGTCCTGTCACATCCTCCCCGGCCGAGGGAGGTAGAGGGAATGAGAGGGAGAGAGAGGGACGTAGAGATGGACGCCGGTGGGGGAGGGGCACTTTTTTTTTTTTTTTTTTTTTTGCTGTGCCAACATACATGCAGAGGCACTGATCTCTTTATCTCAAGCTCTCATGCCCCGTCCTCTGAGTCTCTCTAGTCCTCTCTCTCTCCTCTTCTTCTTCTTCTTCTTCTTCTTCTTCTTCTTCTTCTTCTTCTTCTTCTTCTTCTTCTTCTTCTTCTTCTTCTTCTTCTTATCTGATTTGGTTTTCGTCCTCGGTTTGTCCTCGTCTCACTCTCTAATTCACTCTCTTAGTATGAAATCAATTTCAGGAAGTATCTCTAGTCTTCTTCACCCGAGGGTCTGAACGTCCGCGTATGGCCTCGCCGAGGTGCTCCACTTTAGCCGGTCAGATTACGAACACACACACACACACACACACACACACACACACACACACACAAGTGGGTCCATATTGTGAATGAGCGAAAGGGCAGAATGAAATGAAGATGATGGGGGATGAGGAAGAGGAGATTAACAGCCAATCTCCTTATCGGCACCCCCCCAAAACCCCCCGATGCAAACACGCACGCGCGCACACGCACACACACACACACACACACACACACACACACACACACACACACACACACACACACACACACACAGTCTGGAAGCAGCAGCAGCAGAGAATCCTGCAGCATAAGCTCATAAACAGCTTCATAATGACGAGCCTATGTTTTGTTGGTTGGGTTTAACGCCTGAGGATTTACATTAAAAGCAGTGAAGCAGCAAACGCGTAAGAATTAAGTGTGAATAAAAACCGGTGATGGCGTTTACATCTGAACAGACACAAAATCAGTTAATACATGAGGACAAATATACAGTTTGTTATTTATCGTGATATAATTTAATGTGTGCAGAAACATAATTGGCAACTCTTTCTATGTAGATGATGCATTTTAAACGTTACAATTAGCTTACAACATTTTACGTTTTCTTGCATAAATTTCACGATATTTTTATTACTTTACTTAAAGCAAATAATGACAACTTAGAGTGCCTTATAATCACATTATTATGCATTGTAACGAGATTAAAATAGATAATAAAACTATTATAATGCATTATAACTATGGGAATAATACACTATGATGTGACCATGAAGTATTGTGAAACTTGACCTTTTAAGTCATTATAAAATGCCTTATTATGTGTTATGATTGTTGTTAGAAGTTGAGCATTATGAATATTAATGAGTGCTTAGAACTACAATTATACAGCGCTTTAAACAAATTATAACGCATTATACATACGTTTATAATGAGTTATAGACATCGGCGTCATAGCAAGTGTCACCAAAACTATAAACAATATAAAACAAACTAAATATAGGTATGTACTGAACGCAACGGCGTAAATCCTACGTGTGTCTTTCATTCTTTTATAATGAAGGACACTGAAAAGACGGTAAAAGCAAATTCATTTATTTTTTTTTAGACGTTACATAAATCTAGCATTGTCAATTAGCAGCTATTACAGCACAGCCATTAGAATTACGTAACACCTGTTTGAGCTTCAACACACCTAAAATAATGTGGAGACGACAGGATTAAATTTAACAAAATATATTACATAACACATTATCCGCTGGGGCCTTTTAACAGATAATGACGTCTAAAAATATATATATATATATATAAATATATATTTATTAAACTGTTAGTGTTACAATGTGAAGGAGATAGTCCGGGTAGTCATGGAAACACCCGTCACACGACATTATTCTGTGTCGCGTCTGTTAGCATCCTAATGCTAACTGACGCTATATTCTACATCGTGTCAGTCAGCGTTCACAATTCCTTATCAACAGAATATCACGAGCCGGGAGCAGCTGGCTACGGACTGTCAGCTACCATCATCATCATCGTCTTCATCATCAACTTCATTATCACAGCCATCAGAACCATTAGTGCCCCCCCCCCCCCAACCCCCTCATCTCTGTCTTTAACCTCCTCATCATCACTCTGCTCAGGACTTTAACGTTTGATCTCCACACCTGTAACTGTAAATCTAGAGCCTCCATCACAATGAAACCAACCCCACACATGTTCTCTTCTCACATTATGAATTTAACATTAAAGTACGTTAGTGAGATTGTGAGACAATTAATTCATTTGTTCAATTTAATGGGCTTTATATCGGTTAAAAAAAATAAAATCCTTCTATCCCTTCAGAAAACCAATTAAACCCATTTATATATGAAAATCCTTTAATTCATCCATTAAGCCCAAATCTGTCTTTACCGGCATTATTTTGGATTTTCATTTGCAAAAAAAAACACGATTTTTTTTTTCCAGCAGTTTGCTTTCTGTCCCCCCCTCCCCCCCCCCCCCCACACACACACACACACACCCACACACCCACACACGACAGGGTTTTTCTTTGCCGCCCACCGACGCCATAATTTCCCATCTTGCTGCATAAACGTTTTCTCTCTCCCGTGTCATAGATATTCGGTTGACCTACATTATGGAGCCACTAAAAATAGATCCTGCCCAGGAAAGGTCCTGCATGCCTTTGAAGTTATAAAGGAGCGTGTCCCTCCTGGGCCGCCGTAGGCTCAAGACGGAGCGGACTGATGCGACTTATCGAGAGGCAGCAGGAGTGGGCCAGCAGAGTGTGTGTGTGTGTGTGTGTGTGTGTGGGTGGATTGCACTTATTGCTGAGGCAGAGTACCACTGACACAGAAAGCGTATGCTGTATGCAGAACTACACACACACACACACACACACACACACACACACACACACACACACACACACACACACACACTTACTGCATCTGTGCTCTGGAAGTCGAGTGCATGATTATTACACCCTTAACCAAATCACTGCTGCAGGAATTAGACTGGGGCCCCGTAATCTGCCTGGAATCTCAGGGGGCCCCTCTAATCTGAGGCCACAACTTGAAGCCCAAATTGCAAAAAAAAAAAACTGCAGGAAGGAAACAGTGGAAGACGATAAGATGGGGGTCATCTTAGCTCCGCGGCTGTAAAAGCCGGATTTGAAGCCAAACGGCAGCTGCTCTGAAATAAATGCAATTTAAACGTTAAACATTAATCTGACTGCATTTACTTCATTTGGACCCACTGGGCCTAGACCGATGTCTGGAGCCAGAATTGCACTGTTACTAAAAATCAAATCCGGTGGAGCATCCGTGGGGGAAAAAAAGTCTGCCGAGAACAGCGATCACTGCAGGATTATATCAAACTATGAGCTTTAAAACAGAGGCCTGCTGGGCTCCGCTTTTGATCCAAAACTCATTTTATTTCCTCTGAGGTTTGGAAAGACGCGCTTTTTCTCTCCACAGGTTGATAAAAATGAGCAGATTTACAAGTATATGGGCTGCCGTTACAAAGACAGCAAGAGCTAAGAACTCCAAACGAGACGGCCCATTGCCAGCCAGCCGCTGCGCGTGTGTGTGTGCTGCACGTGTGTGTGTGTGTGTGTGTGTGTGTGTGTGTGTGTGCTGCACATGCGTGTATACATGATTCTACAGGGAATCACCGTCTTTCTGCCCCAAAGAAGATTATCCCTGCAGAACTGGCACATTCCTCTAACATCCAATCAAACGGCCTCATCTTCTCTGTCATCCAATCAAATCATGACATTGCTGATCCAATCAGAATAAAGCCTGCTTACTTACTCTCCTTCTAATGCCCACACACACACACACACACACACACACACACACACACACACACACACACACACACACACACACACACACACTCTCAAAGAGATAAATCAAACTGTGCCTTTAGCCATAAAGGAGCCTACCGTTTTAGCTTAAGAGCAGCAGAGACTCTAATGAACATGACAGTCATGTTATCAATGCGAGGACTTTGATGTGCATTACGCAGCGCGGCCTCAGAGATGATGACATTTTTCGATTAAACCTCCTCAAAATTGCGACATCGAGCAGAGCCGAGGGAGAGCTGACCTCCACCGGCATCCCGATCTGGGTTGAACAACATCACCAACAACAACAACAACAACAACAACAACAACAACAGGAGCTGCAGCTAGTCCCATCACTCTCCCATTGACTGGCGTCAGCTAGCACCAGCTTTATCTACTAGACTCCATTACAGCAGCTGGCTGAGCTCCAAACACTCATTACCAAACAGAACAAATCAAGGCTGCTTAAGAACAACAAACTGCCCACTGAAACCTATACACTGCAAATGAAATGCTACAAAGTACAAACCACACACTACAAGCTATACCGCACCTTGCACACTGCAAGAAGACACTTCAAACTGCATGCTACAAACTGCATGCTACAAACTAAACACTGCAAACTAGAGGCTTCAAGGTAGATGCTGAAAACTACACACTGCATGTTGCACACTGCAAACTAAATGCTGCAAACGTCAGGCTGCAAACGTCAGGCTGCAAACGTCACGCGACAAACGTCAGGCTGCAAACGTCACGCTACAAACGTCACGCTACAAACTACACTCTACAAACTGCAAACTACACACTACAAACTACACGCTACAAACTGCAAACTACACGCGGCAAACGTCACGCTACAAACTACACGCTACAAACTACACTCTACATGCTACAAACTACACGCTACAAACTACACGCTACAAACTACACGCTACAAACTACACTCTACACGCTACAAACTACACGCTACAAACTACACGCTACAAACTACACGCTACAAACTACACTCTACACGCTACAAACTACACGCTACAAACGTCACGCTACAAACTGCAAACGTCACACTGCAAACAACACATGGCAAACTCCACACACTGAACCTGAACGTTGACATTTTTGAGAGTCTGAGAAATAGTGCATAGTTTTTACTACCAAATTAGAAATGATGAGTTTTGATTTCGGATGGTTTCCCAATTCTGCCGAAGTCAGAAGATGAACGCAGACACAGAAGCGCTGCCTCTCACACTTACCTGTTACTCACAAAACACCAGCGAGTAAATCCAACAGCATCTTCCCCCAAAACACTTCACAACAAGCAGACGGCGTTGCCGAAGCAGCCTTACGGCACGATCACACGAGGCTGGAACCGTACCTCTGTATTGTCTCAATCAGGTGTGACAAACACATGGTTAACAGACACAACAGATCAGTTGGGCCTTTAGTGGTCGAGTAGCAAACCACACAAAGGTTAACCCAGCAGGGCTCTCCAATTAAAAAAAAACTAAACTTGGTATGTTCTCATGGTGCTGGCAGAAGTTTTTGCCTCTGCATTCAGAATGAGTCCCGTGTGATCGCATCCTCGTAAGACTCTTCAGTCACATAACAGTCACACATCAACACACACACACACGGAGTCATGCCTCTTCTCAGTCTTAAAGCGAAACCTTCATGCAGAGCGACGGAGAGAGGGACTACTTTCTCCCCACAGATGCTCACAGGTGAACACAGTAACGGTCAGGTAGTCACAGAGCTTTACAGACGAGAGGCTCAACACAGGCACACGTGATGACTACTGTCTGTAACGGTATTCATTAGACATTTGATGACCTGCTCCATCATACAGTTCATTATTAACATTCTAAGCTCCGTTTAGTAACTCAACACTTAAGCATGAATCTGTCAAGACTCAGAACAATCTACTTTTGTGCCCCACTATGAATCAAACAAAGTGCAAAGTATGTATATTCTATATGTAAAGCATAACGCAAGACTCAGCATTAACGCTTCCCCCCGGGGGAAGTCAACTCTGTGTTTGGGGAAGTGGAACGTGTTATGCAATAAATGTGGATGTCCATATTCTAGGATCAGCAGATCAGCGTTAATGCTTCCCAGTCGCCGATCCCTGATAATACCCCCCAAAAGATATGTAACAAAAATACAATACCCTGAATAATGGATTACTCTGTGCTCTACAAAAAGGTCTTTACATTTTGTTCACACGTGTTTAAATGCGTTTTATTGATATTACACTGCATCGCCGCCGCTCTCTGTAAAGCTTTGGGATTACACACCGGCATGCTGCAGCCACATGGCACTGTGCATCACACACACACACACACACACACACACACACACACACACACACACACACACACACAAACTGCCCACTCGTCAACACTACCGAGGAGGATATAGCAAAAGAGGAAGGTGGAAAGAAGTTCACGTTCATGCCGGGAAGAACGCTCTGATTCTTGCTTCATGCATGGAGATACAAAGGTGGGGGTGGGGGGGGGGGGGGGGGGGGGGGGGGTGGGGGGTGGTGGCTGCCATGCAAGAGGAGAGGAGGGGGCGTCACCTTGGTCAGCAGGTGGGACGGTTTCCCTGCTATGTTTCTCAGAATCAGAGAGGTTTCCCTGTCCAGATAGGAGTGCTTTAAAGAGAGAGAGAGAGAGGGAGAGAGGGAGAGAGAGAGAGACAGAGAGAGAGAGAGTCCTGGTGAAGTAATCTGGTGCTTGATTGACAGTTTAGCAGAAAGCCGTGTGGTGAAGCAGAAGCAGAAACCTGTGAAAGGAGAGCTGCACACACTGAATATAAAACACATTACGGTCGTGGTACAGGTACGCTGGGAAGGAGAGGACATGTTAAAAAACACACACACACACACACACACACACACACACACACACACACACACACACACACGTTAACCAACAGGTGTTATGAAGTCATTCACAGCTGGTTTCCACCCAGACTGAGATCTCGAGGAAACCACCTGAAGGAGGACAGTTTGTGATGCAGAGCAGGACACCAGACAGATTTCTATTCATTATTAATACGTTACATTATTGACTACACTAGATCATATTTCCTGGTGAATTCCACAGGCATGAGATAAAACTGTGGCCGGCTGAGCTTTATATAATCCCACATACGTGCACATGCTGTGAGTCACCGGTTCACCCTGAGCTGGTTCTGACTGGACAGACCGGGGTCCAGCATCAGAGCCTCGCTGGGTTCTACCGTTCACACCGGAGACTTTGAGAGGCCAAGAGTGAGAAACAGGTTTCCTTTAAGACTCCAGATTGCTTTTTCTTTATTTCAGACAAATCTTTAATAATCTCGTGAGTGAGTGTGTGTGTGTGTGTGTGTGTGTGTGTGTGTGTGTGTGTGTGTGTGTGTGTGTGTGCGCTTCAATCTCTAGAAACCATTTTATAGAAAGCATTAGTTCTCTCTTGATAACCACAGATTAAAAATAATATTTAGGTCACACACACACACACACACACACACACACACACACACACACACACACACACGATTACAGCCAGCTTTTTCCTTTGGCTAAGATCTGACCAACGTTATCTAAGTGTGTGTGTGTGTCCCCTCTAGGACACATTAATAAGAACAGAGAGCTGATGATAAATATGGTTTCAGCACACAGTCGTCCACCATCTTTACTAACGGCTCTTCTTCGTCGTCATGGCGATCAGGACGCTCGGTAAAGAGGCGTTGCTTGTTAATGAAGCGGCGCTTGCTCGTTCCAACCTCGGCCGCCGACCCCGGTAAGTGACAATGATGGCGGCCGGCAGTACGACCCTCAGGCCTGTTCCCCAGAACGGTCCAGATGGACGAGTAATGGTCTTAAATGGGAACTGGACCTTGTGCCCCAGACCTATTACAGCCCAGTCAAAAGCATGCCAGTGACAACCAATGTGGTCCCAAAATAAATAAATTATATATATATATATATATATATATATATATATATATATATATATATATATATATATATATATATATATATATATATATATATATATATATATATATATGAGATAGCATGTTGTGACACGGCGCTACTCTGATCATCAACACTGATGACTTGTTCCTGCCCTTTAAGACACACAGTGAGTGTGTAGAGGAGGACAAAGACTTCAGCAGTCCCAGAGTCTAATGAGCTGGACTCATGGGAGCAGAGCTCTGGACAAAATACACCGAGTGCATCTCATCCTTCTCTTTTTGTTTCCACTCTCCTTCTCCATTTGTTTCCTCTCTCCTTCTCTATTTGTTCCCTCTAACCCTTCTCTTTTTGTTTCCTCTCTCCTTCTCTATTTGTTTCCTCTTTCCTTCTCTTTTTGTTTCCTCTTTCCTTCTCTATTTGTTTCCTCTCTCTCCTTCCCTTTTTGTTTCCTCTCTCCTTCTCTTTTTGTTTCCTCTCTCTCCTTCCCTTTTTGTTTCCTCTCTCCTTCTCTTTTTGTTTCCTCTCTCCTTCTCTTTTTGTTCCCTCTCTCCTTCTCTATTTGTTTCCTCTCTCCTTCTCTATTTGTTTCCTCTCTCCTTCTTTATTTGTTTCCTCTCTCCTTCTCTTTTTGTTTCCTCTTTCCTTCTCTTTTTGTTTCCTCTAATCCTTCTCTATTTGTTTCCTCTCTCCTTCTTTTTGTTTCCTCTAATCCTTCTCTATTTGTTTCCTCTCTCCTTGTTTACTCGCTCTCCTTCTCTCCTTTTTTCATCACTCCTTCTCGTTTCCTCTCTCCTTCTCTTTTTGTTTCCTCTCTCTCCTTCTCTTTTTGTTTCCTCTCTCTTTCTCTCCTTGTTTCTTATCTCCTTCTCTATTTGTTTCCTCTCTCCTTGTTCCCTCTCTCCTTCTCTTTCCTGTCTCTGTGTCACTCTTTGCTTCACTCCGTTACTCTCCATCACCCCCCCCCTCTCCTCTTCATCCTCTCTGGTCATGGTGCTGACTCACTCTGGCCTCTCATCTCATTATTATAATGTTCTTCATTCCCTTCTCAGACTTGCTGTAGTGTGTGGGTGTGTGTGTGTGTGTGTGTGTGTGTGTGTGTGTGTGTGTGTGTGTATGCCCTGGATGAATTTGGAGCATCAACCCAGCTTCCTTCTCACTGAGCAGGGTTTGTGTCTGCAGTGCAGCTCGGTACCAGCGAGGCTTTGGGTTAAACATCCGTCAGCAGCCTCCGGGGTCTCAAGGAAAAGTGGGATTGAGGTTTAAAAGCGAAAAGACGTAAAAATGACTAAAAACCGTTATGAGCTCTTTTTGGGCATTTCATTCTGCTCACATTTGTTTGCGAGCAAAGAAGCAAATTGTTCACATCTGACTACTCGGGTGATTCAGGGACGATTATGACCAAGCTTTCCCTTTTCAGTGTCCTCTGGGACAGAAGAACGGAGCGTTTTTTTTTATTATCTTAAAAGAACCGAAGAAACAGCCTGAAGCGACACAAACCACTGCAACGCTCACACCACATGAAATACAATCTCAAGAGCGTGTGGACCGAGATCTGCAGCTCATGCAAGCAACACAACTGATTTAACGATGATTACAACTGGTAAAGAGGGACTTGAAGCCTAAAAGGACATTAGAAATGCAAGTTGTCGCAAAATCATCAGTAATATTTTACAACACCATGGTTTTAAATCTTTAAAGTGGCAGCAGACAAGCTTTTTGCTTCAACTTATCATCACGAAGTAAATGTTTATTGCACAATGGAATGGTTATGGAATAATGACGCCTCGTTTTCTGTAGAAATACGAGGCGTAAAAAGATCATTTTTCTATATTTACAGCACAAAGTAAGTGCGTCCACCATCGTGCAACCAAAACAGGAAGCAATGAGAACAGCCAGCACCAGCTCCATCGGGTATTAGACGGAGCCGCGTGCTGATTTGCATATTGGTGGCGTCATCGCTCATCATTTGCATGAAGTTGACCACTTTAAATGATGTCTTCCAGTATTCCAGCCTGAATACAAACCTAGTGAGCCAGAGAAGCTTTTTATTGATGAGTGTTGCTGCTTTAAAAGCTTTTGACAACCCGCTGCCTGGAGGATGAAGAATCCAAACGACACAAACAGCAGGAAGTGAAGTAGATGTGAAGCAAACGGAGGATCATCCGAACTCATTCATCCCTTTTTATCGCTCATGTACCTCCGTGTGGGGATGACCGTGACCGGCTCCGGCAGCAGAGGGCAGCACCGAGGGCTGCTGACCGTCCGGTTCATTGGAGCGAAGGACGCTGTCCAACGAGTCCATGGAGGAGGCGGAGTTAACAGAGACGCCGGACGCCGAGGTGACGGAGGAGCGGGAGGAGGTGAACGATGGAACGCGCCTAAAAGAGGAGAAAAGGAAAGTTTGCATTTATTTTTATTCATAAACTGTGAAAAGGAATCATAAAGGAAGAAAAAAAAGGGCCGCTTAGTCTACCTCGTGTTCGCTGACCGTGCCGACGGATCCCGTGCGCCGGTGCTGCCGCTGAGACGATCCGGGCCGTCGCATCGTGGCCGACGTGTAGGAGGAGGCGGAGCTGAGGGAGTGCGAGGAGGTCTGACGGGCGGCTTCATCCATGCTGAGAGACGCCTGGTGGGTGAGCAGAGCGCGGAGGGGTTAAGGTTCGGGCTCAAAACCTCAGACCAAGCGAACACAAATGGGCACGGAAAAAAGTTTCAGCACACGATTACAACATTTTGTTTCCTCTCTCCTTCTCTATTTGTTTCCTCTTTCCTTCTCTATTTGTTTCCTCTCTCCTTCTCTTTTTGTTTCCTCTCTCCTTCTGTCCTTGTTTCATCACTCCTTCTCTTGTTTCCTCTCTCCTTCTCTCTTTGTTTCCTCTCTCCTTCTCTCTTTGTTTCCTCTCTCCTTCTCTTTTTGTTTCCTCTCTCCTTCTCTTTTTGTTTCCTATAATCCTTCTCTATTTGTTTCCTCTCTCCTTCTCTTCTTGTTTCCTCTCTCCTTCTGTCCTTGTTTCATCACTCCTTCTCTATTTGTTTCCTCTCTCCTTCTCTTTTTGTTTCCTCTCTCCTTCTCTTTTTGTTTCCTCGAATCCTTCTCTAATTGTTTCCTCTCTCCTTCTCTTCTTGTTTCCTCTCTCCTTCTGTCCTTGTTTCATCACTCCTTCTCTTGTTTCCTCTCTCCTTCTCTTTTTGTTTCCTCTAATGCTTCTCTATTTGTTTCCTCTCTCCTTCTCTTTTGTTTCCTCTAATCCTTCTCTATTTGTTTCCTCTCTCCTTCTCTATTTGTTTCCTCTCTCCTTCTCTTTTTGTTTCCTCTAATCCTTCTCTATTTGTTTCCTCTCTCCTTCTCTTTTTGTTTCCTCTCTCCTTCTCTTTTTGTTTCCTCTAATCCTTCTCTTTTTGTTTCCTCTCTCCTTCTCTTTTTGTTTCCTCTAATCCTTCTCTTTTTGTTTCCTCTCTCCTTCTCTTCTCCTCTCCTCTGATGATTACAACATCAGCACCACCATTGAGGAGGCACAACAAAAACTACAAAATATCACAACACTAAGACACGATTGGGTTTAGCCGTGACGTCATCTTGAAGGCCTTCTGTCATAAAACAAGGGTCATTGAGGGACGCGAGTAATGAAGGATGGATACGACGAGAACGAATGTCCCGAAACCCTCGTCCACACATGTCGCTGACAAAACAAACACCTTCTCCAGCTGGGCGGTGATGTCGTCAAGACTGAAGTTGGAAGCCAGCGCCGCTCTCCCATGAGGCCCGGCGGGAGCTCTGACGGTGCCGGCGGGGGACGCTCTAGCGCTGCTGCTGCTGCTGCTCGCCCCGCTGCTGCCGCCTCCGCCGCTAACACTGTTGCTACCGCTGCCGCCGCCGCCGCCTCCTCCTCCTGCTGGCTGCTGCCGGCTACTGCGCCCGGCTGGAGGCTTCTGACGGACCTGGAGACGGAGAGAAGGAGCTTAATTCTTCACATTTGCCTCGTCAGATATGGATTATGCATAGACGTGTGAACGTGCGCGCGCCTACCTTGGTGTCGGTCAACCCCAGGCGAGCCATGCTGCCGATGCTGTTGGGCTTGGCGTTGACGGTGCTGAGCTCCTGCTCGATGGAGCAGAGGTCCGCCATGAGAGCGTCGAGGTCCACGTTCTCGCCCTGATTCAACGCCTCTGCGGACACGGAGACACCAAAACGTGTGAGACGTGGAGGAAAAAAAGAAAAAAGAGAGAAAGAGAGAGACGGAGACAGAGCAGCAGCAGAGGAAACGTCAATCGAACCGTGTCTGACCGTTGATGTTGTAGATGGAGAACCTGTAGGAGAAGTTGGCCATGTTGGTCTCTTGTCTGAGGGGAGCTTTCTGCTGAGGGGGTGGCTCCGGCCGGCTGTCATCCAGACTCTGAACAGACACACCGTATTACAACTTCTGCAATGGCAACAGGTGACATTTTCTGTGGGTCGTGCAGATCAGCGGCGGAACCTCCCTTACTTTGTGTACCTGCGTGAGTTTGTCCAGCTCTCCCAGCCAGGCTCCAAACATCTTATCCAGGTCCTGGTCCTCCTTGTCGCTGTCCTCCTCTTCCTCCTCCCCGTCCCCCCTGACCTCCACCTCCTCGTCTGACAGCTGATCCATCTAAAAGAGGAGACAAAAAAGGGACAGAGACGCTGGTTAGTTCTTGTGCCGTTTCAGGGCAGAGTGTGATCGCTCAGCTCCACCTAGTGGCCGACAGTCTGCACTACATCCCACGCTACATTCTAAATTCATTTCTTTTGCCTCTCTGTGACGTAAACAGCAGAAAAGGATGCTTCAACTCCACGGATCAGAAGCATCACAAGCAGCAACGACAGAGGGGGTCAAAGGTCACAACATCTTGACGACACTGGGATCGATCGACCGCAAATCCACATCGGAGGACTTCCTAGAGCTTCTTGGCGCACCCTTGAAAGATGTAATAAAAAAAAGAACAATAAAAGCCCGTTTGTGACCGATCACAGCTTGGTGGGAGTCATTAAACTGTGACAGATGGACAGAAGCGGGACACGACAGCAGGAATTCAACAGTTAAAGAGACAGAGTCCAGATGTATTCTGGCTTCGTATGATTTTAAAGCATTTTAAGTACTTTTTTTTTTTTTAGAAGCCAGAGACGTGGGAGACGTCGGTCCACCGTACAGGTTACACTTTGTTCCAGAGTGAAGACAAATATAGAGAACTTCTTCCCCAGATTATTATCAATATCCATGATCCCCAGTTGACGGGGATTGTCGGGCCACAGGAACCGCTCGTCCTCACTGTGTGTCATTCTGCACATTTCAGAAATGTTGCTGCCCAATGGGTTTTGTGCTGACGCAGAGAATAATGTTGAACATCTTCATAACTATAAAACACTTCACTTAAAAATCTTGATTCTAACAGGGTCAAGGAATGCGAAGACAGAGTGTTCTGTGATTCACAACCTAAAACAAAATAATAACATGATTTATAAGGAAAGAATACAGGAAGCATGACAAGGAACATTCAGGGGAAAGGTTATGAGAGATTAAGACTGTGTGTGTGTGTGTGTGTGTGTGTGTGTGTGTGTGTGTGTGTGTGTGTGTGTGTGTGTCTGTGTAGACTGTTTATGTAACTACACTGAGAACAATCAACACACTTTTGGAGTGTTGCTGTGATTAATGACGGCAATAATGATCCTTCACTAAGACACACACACACACACACACACACACACACACACACACACACACACACACACACACACACACACACACACACACACACAAAGAGATAAATCACAGACACACACAGCAGCAGTTGAATTCTTCTGTGGTGACAGCGAGGAGGAACTGTTTTTCACTGTATCATGACGATGATGATGATGATGATGATGATGATGATGATGATGTAACACATGATTTATCAGAGTACAAACTTCTGGAAGTGAATTCTACTGAAAGCGTAGTGCTTGAAAAGCAAACTTCTCCTTGTCCTGGTCTGACCGTGTGAATGAAGCCATAATTGAACTTAAATGCAGTGACATTACACTTACTCCGCTTCTTGCTGAGCGTAAAGAAGGAAAGCGCTAGCGTAGCTCTCTCTCCCAAAGATAACAAAAACAAGCAGCTCCCTGCTCCGAAAGTGAAGCGAACGAACGTAAAATTATGGTTTCAAGTGGGATTATAATGCTGGACTACGTTTGTCATCATCCACGAGGATTTATTTAAACCTTCGGACAGAAACAGGCTTCTGGTTAGAGCGTGCTTCCAGGCCTTATGCTAAGCTAAGCTAACCATCTCCTGGTTATAGTTTCATATTTCACATACAGATAAAGAGAGCGACGTCATATCTCATCTAAAGTGGATTTACCAAAATGTCAAACTATTTCTTTAATGACAAAAAGCATTTTCAGTTTTCTTGTGTCGCTGGATTAACTACTCTAAAATATCTCCAAGTATGACAAAAAGTCCATCAAACCTCCTTTTGTCTCTGCGTACAAGTCAACAACAATCTTTATTTTAAGACATAAAGAGGTATATAAGACAGCTGCTATGGCAGCATCAGTAATGTAATCAATCTCCTCCTCCCTCCCGTGTGCTCCACTTCCCTCTACTCTCCTCCCTTCTCTCCTCACCTCCTCCTTTTCCCCCCCTCTCCTCCAGGTCCCCACCCAGCCGACCCCAGAGCACTCTGCCCAGGGCACGGCGTGCTATTCCTGGGTAGCCGCTTTGTCGTCCCGTCCCTCTCTGGGGAGAGAGACTGCTAGCCAACACACACACACACACACACACACACACACACACACACACACACACACACACACACAAGATTAGAGAGCAGAATGTCACCCACCCACATACAAACACATTGAATAACACACACACACACACACACACACACACACACACACACACACACACACACACACACACACACGCTGAGGAGCGGCGCTACAATTAGATCCCTGTGGTTAGCAAGGTCTGTCATTTAGACCGGAGGATAGGGCGAGAGTGTGTGTGTGTGTGTGTGTGTGTGTGTGTGTGTGTGTGTGTGTGTGTGTGTGTGTGTCTCTCACAGCTGCGCTCTTGTACAACAATCTGCCGTCTCCACGCAGGGCGAAGGTTTCGATGCCGGCCAACAAAATGAACCTTTTTTTTTCTTCTTCGCATCAATCATTGATTAGTTCAACTTCAGCAAAATCTGAGACGGCGGAAAAGTTTAAAGCTGCACAAATCGATATGTTCCTACTGATAATTGATCGAGTCAATAGTCCTGGTTCTCTGAGTGACACCTTGAGGTGGTCTGCTATACACCTGGAGTGAAATTATGTTGTAACTATGGACCATTTCCTCTAAAATCCCATCAGAAATTAGACAAATTGTCTCATGAATGAGATTTTGAAGGGGCTTTTATTTTGAAATGCTACATCAGAATGTCCCGGTTCTCTCCGAGCGACACCTGTTGCTCGTAAACGGTCGTAATTCTGCAGAACTCGTGCGTCGATTTTTGGTGCCGTTAACATTTTTTTTGATTCAGTTTTCAAAGCTCGCTAATCTTCAGGGCGCTTCTGTTGCCAACGCCTTCCTGCATATTTCCGATGGCGTCGGCTGTAAAGGAGTCTATACTGGCTGCTGCTCAGCCGTGTATCAGATAGCAGTCGAATGCACCACCAGTCAAACAGAGCTGAGACAGCAAGTCGTAGTGATGGGCTATAAGTGCAGAGTGTGTGTGTGTGTGTGTGTGTGTGTGTGTGTGTGTCCAAAGTAAACAGTAATTACTTTGCTGCTGCTGCAGCCACACTCCTCCTGTCTGTCACACTGAAACCATGCAATCATACTCCCATCCTTCACTCCTCCCTCGTCTCCTCAGTGTTTCTTTCCCTTCTTCCTCGTCTATTACTGTTTTCTTCTCTCCCGCTTTCTCTCCTTCCCTACTCTCTTACTCCCCCGTCTCCCTCCTCTCCTTCACTTCACCTCTCCCCTGTCTTAATAAGAGGGAGTGAGACGATAAACACCAAAACGTATCACTGCAGCTTCTTCACCTCCTGTGGCAACGACAGAGGAGAGGAAGAGACATTAGTAGACGAGAGGAGACAAGAGGACAGGAAGAGAGAAGTGACAAGAAGACACAAGAGGAGAGAAGATAGGAGAAGAAAAAAAGAGACAAGAGGAGACAGGGGAGAGGAAAGGAGATGAAAAAAGGAGATAATAGAAGGAAAGGAGAGGCGATAAAAAAGGAGACAAGAGGACAGAAAAGAGGATACAATAGGAGAGGAGATTGAAAGGGAGGAGACAAGAGCAGAGAAGAGGAGATGAAAAGGGAAGACAATAAATGGAGAGGAGACAAGAGAAGGAAAGAGGAGACATGAGGAAATGGAGAGGAGAAATGGAGAGGAGATAAGAGAAGGAAGAAGGAGAGAAGAGGAGATAAAAAAAGAGAGGAGACAAGAGGAGAGGAGATAGGAGGAGAAAAGAGACGAC
>NW_027176828.1:825098-845098 GCF_023349555.1 Cebidichthys violaceus
ACCGATCATCATCTTGATCAACAGAATAATTACAACACAATCAAAGAGCTGTAGAATGTAGGGATGGATAGACTCTAAATGGAGCATAATGTACTAAATGAACATCATGCTGTATTGAAGAAGACTGTAAACTAGAGATTGAGACCATAAACTCATGTTTACAATGTTTACTGAGGGAATAAATCAAGAGAGAAGTAGAGTCATTTTAGACTAGACTTCTATACAACCAGAGGAGTCGCCCCCTGGTGGACATTAGAGAGAATGCAGGTTTTAAGACACTTCTGCATCGCCTGTCTGTTCCAGCTGTCAAATTTGTTAACTTCTTCAAAAAAGGACCAAAGTAATCTCATTACACATTCTTCCAAGGACTGTTCAAACATACAGAACTTTACTTTATATCTGAATTACACTGAGTAAGTTTCATTTTTTTTTAATAAATCAGCTAAAATAAACAACACAACAAGCAATGTTTTCCTTCACTCCGATGAGGTCATTTACATGCGATTGTTATTGTGATACGCGGCTGATGTCGCAACTGAAAACAAATATTTGTATCGCACACAGGACGGAGAGAGGAGAGAGGAAGAGAGGAGAGAGGAAGAGAGGAAGAGAGGAGAGAGGAGAGAGGAAGAGAGGAGAGAGGAAGAGCGAGGAGCCGCCTGCTGATCCAGCAACAATGATATCACTTCCCACGAGACCTGCAGGAGGGATTACATCATTTCCTGCCTCATATCGACATCTGCCTCCGCCTCTCAATGCGAGGAAGGGAGATTAATGCAGAGAGTTTGGTGGGGGGGGTAAATACTCTGCTCACCTACAAAGTGCTGTACTGTACTCTGAATACTTCATATTACTATAATCTGGCCTGCTGACCTGCACCGCTTTAGTTATATTTAATCCTCAATGTGTGTTTCCCTTCAGCAAACAGGGCGGAGCCACAGAGACAGTCGACCCCGGCTGTTGATCGACATTTCAAATTTGGGCTGCAACGCATGAAGGTTTGTTCATGTCTGTGCCTTTCTTTTCTTTGTTGTGCACTGTGTCATAAGTCATAAGCACGTGCACTTTTATGAGAAAACAGATACACACTCACACATTGGAGTGCATGTGATGTGGAGCAAATTAAGCCCCATTGTGTGTGTGTGTGTGTGTGTGTGTGTGTGTGTGTTTGAGCCCCCAAAGGCTGGACCCAGCAGATCCCAGGGGTACCCAGCTGCCGCTGTGTAACGTGACACTGAGACAAAACACACACACACACACACACACACACACACACACACACACACACACACAGTGGTGTGTTCCAGATTTAGGGAACAAATGAACTCTATTTTTGCACCAAAAGAAACAAACAAGAGGCGGCAGGAAGTTGACTCTACTGTAGCTGAATGGATTTAACACGAATGTATTAAAGTTGGACACGATGTGGCCGAGTCACTCTCGCTGCCAATTTGCCCCCCCCGCCCCCCCCACCCCCCATGCACAAGCAGGCTGGAAGTGCATCCTCACATGATGGATGGAAGGTGGAGGCTCAACTTTGCTATTCCCAGATCCTAAACCACGACTCGTGAGGGCGGTGACGGAGGATACTTATAGCTGTCACCACAATCAGAAGGGACTATTCAGTGCTTTACATTAGCCCTTCTCTTCTTGGTCACAAAAAAACATTTAACAAAAAGATTCCAGCAAAATCGGTTGATTTCAATTTAAAAACGGGCAGCGAAATAAATCTCCTTCAATGTGTCCGGGTCAAGTTCCCCTTTGGTAAAATGACACGATTGCGATAAGCGCTAGCTTGTTCCTGGTTTACAAGAGCGTTAGCGGTTAGCTCGCCAGCTACAGCAGCTACCGACTAGCCCTCTTAGCAGCCGAGCTTCAGGCACCGCCTATTTTGGGAGGACCACCACTCGGCAATCAGTCGCATTCAGCTCTACCACGACTCCACAGTAATCTGTACGTCGTCTACCTCGCTGTGTGCAACCAAAGCTATACAGCTCCTCCTTGTAATCAATGCAAGGACAGGAGCCACTCCTTCACAAACCCACAACCACACACTGTGTGTATGTTCACATGTATACACACACACACACACACACACACACACACACACACACACACACACACACACACACACACACACACACACACACACAACTTTAAAATAAACCTCTTAAATCATCTAAAAAGCATTGGAAGCATCATTTTTAACACTACGAAAACTGCTTTTTAGCATAATAATAATAATTTCTTACTAATACCACGTGGCAAAAGCTAACTGGCAACCATGATTTTTTTTTTTTTTACAATATTTGATGCTGAGCTTCTTTCTTGGTTTATCAGGAAAAGCCAGCAAAGAGGTAATCATGTCACTTTTCCACTATTTACACCAAACCCCTTCAGGCGGTTACGCTAAACGACACGACTTCTGTCTTAAGTCTCCAGGAATCAGCTCACGTCTGGCCACAGATTTATCATTTATCATCTCCAGAGTTGGCTGTGGGGGGAAAACAAACGGTCGGGAGCCTCTTGCCACAGAGACGTTCGGGTTTTCCACGGACCTCAACGGGGGGAAGAAACTCGAGAACATAAAGAACACGGAAGTCCAAAAAAAACCCCGAAGGCTGGGAGCAATTAATTGTCATCAAAGCCACCGCGAGAAGATATATGTTGGAAACCTCGACGTAGCTTTCTAACCAACAGCTGAGCGCTGGGCTGACTGGTTTGATACGCCGGGACTGAGAGACAATAAGTGATATACTGGACGTTAATAGTGAAATATGTTGCACTTTGGGTACGCCTCAACTATGAACACTGGGATCAAAACACATTATGTCTGAACCAGATGTCAGCGAGAACTCCTCCAGACCCAAAAGACCAGTTTAAAAACATTTACAGCCAAGGACTGAACCACTTGGGCTCAAGAAGAGGTGGTCTGGGAGTCCTGGGTAATAGTAACAGTAGCAATCATAACACTATATGGCCAAAAGAACACGAACACTTGCATATTACACCCATACTTTCCATGATTGTTGAACATCTCTTTCCAAAATGTATGGCCGTTAATCTGCCGCTGTGACGGCCTTCAACTCTTGTGGTTTCAGGCTTTCCACCAGATTCTGGAACCTGTAAAGCTGCAGACATGAAGCCGTGAGAGCAACACGAGCTCCGTTGGGGTGATGAAGCCGGTCCTAAGGTGTTGAACGGGGTTCAGGTCTGGGTCTGAAAACCATCTCTGCTTTGGAGCTGAATTCGTGGTTGGGGGCATTGTGAACTGAAGCACACCGTCGTCAAAAAAGTGTAATTTAATGTTGTATCGTTAAGATTTGGAAAGGAAATGAGGAGGCCTAGCCCAGACCAACCCAGGACAAGAAGATCCCAAAAGTTCCACATGCTTTTGGCCATATAGTGTGACAGAAGCAACACTGAGAAACAATCAAGAAGACACCAGCAAATTGGCCAAAACTGCCAAAAAACACATAGGTTCAAACTTCTCGATTAATCTACTTTTGCTGTAATTACTTATTTTTTTTAGATGTCCCGTTTCTATTTGTTCCTGTCACTTCGAAAGCCTGCAATGATCGATTTCATCGACTCTAATTTCACTACAAAAGCATAAGTAAGGCGGCAGACGGCACGGAGGGAGAGTTTTGAGTAAATATCACGATATAGAATGTGTGTTTTCGGTACTAATCTGTTGAGAGGCTACGTCTTCGTGTTCTTTGGCCAGACTAATTAACATTCTAATATCTAACTGTTTAAATAGAATCACATTTAGAAGATTCGCTTCGACGGTCCTAACACAGACCCAGAACTGAACTTTTCCACGCGTGGCGGCGGGATGTGAAGCGATGGAGAGCCGTTATCGTGGAGTTTACCTTTGGTCTGTTAACTCAGCTCAGTGGAGCTCCAACAGAGCGCCGAGTGGAGAGGAATTCAATCACCCTGCAGAGACACAGAGAGAGAGGAACGTTATTATCACACACCGCCATATTTCACTCTGAAGCACGAAATGAAAACCACACTTCTCAACTGGCTTTGTTTAGGCGGATGCCGACATATTTGGGAATTATACCGTTTTTTTTGTTTTTTTTTGTTCATTTAGGGAAACACGCATAAAAGTTCCATCTTTGTGGGTCCAGTAGCCTAGCTTAGCACAAAGACTGGAAGCAAGGGGAAACTGTTAGCCTAGCTTCATCAAAGGAAACTCCAAGCGCGCACGCACGCACGCACACACACACGCACACACACACACACACACACACACACACACACACACACACACACACACACACACACACACACACAGCAGCTGTCTACACAACAAATGTACTGTCTACAGGTGGCACTAGTGTGTGTGTGTGTGTGTGTGTGTGTGTGTTTCTATCACGCTGAGCAGGCTGGATGTGTGTGACCTAAAAATAACTGAGAGGCAACAACATTTTAAAACACCGCTGCCATAACATCTCTCTTTTTATATATATATATATATATATATATATATATATATATATATATATATATATATATATATATATATCCCAATGTGTCTCGTCTCTCTCGACCCACTTCTCTGCGTCTTTTCCCTTTAACTCCCATTTGTATCACTCTCACTCATTTTCCTCCCTCTCTGGATCCGGGTTTGCCAATTCGGCAGGAATTGATGACATTTCACCAAAATCATCACGTTTCATTATGTCAAGACGTCATCTAGCCAAGGTTCACTCATGCTGCGGTCAAGTATGACCTTTATGGGATATTTATACGGGTACTGTGAATGTGAAAATGAAGTGTGTGTTTCTCTCTGTGTGTGTGTGTGTGTGTGTGTGTGTGTGTGTGTGTGTTCACAAACGAACCATGTCATACCAGTGTGAACATGTCACATGCACAAGGAGGAAGAATTACACAAACACTCCAATCCTGGCTTGCAAAAGGTCATTAGCGGCTCTCACATGATCGATAGCTGATGGTTGTAACAACGAGAACATTGTTGGGACAAAACACACACACACACACACACACACACACACTTGTGCGCTCTCAACCGGTGCACTGATCATGGGTACATTTGGTGCTTCGAAAATCCTTCACTGACTAATATTTCTACAGCTTCCCCTTCTATTGACGACATCGAGTGGACGCTCCAATGGAAATCTTCGACCGGGAATTCGTCAATTCCGACTTCCCAGCTCAAATCCAAGAGACCTGGAATGATGCGTTAGCGACACATTAGCCTCAGACAGCTGGTATGGCTAACATATCAAAGCTCAGAAAACTTCACAGGATCTCTGTAAGAAATGGAGAGAAGAGTATTTATACACTGGATGAAAGATGCTCGTCTTGTTCACAGATGTAGAGCGATGTCAGCCGAGCTGCTACGGAACAACGCAAGTTTAATTCAACCGACTGTTTAACAAAAAAAAAACAACTGATGGCAGCCGAACAACGCGTCCTCCCTTGATGTGGCAACGTTCAGTCGGACCGATGCGGTTGTGACATAACGCTTCCATCTCATTTCAGGAATTAAAAAAAAAAAAAACTAAAAACAACCGATGTGTCATTTGAAATGGTTCCTCATCCCCGCTGTCTTGCAACAGATTACTTCACTGGAAAGAATTAGGAAGAGTTAGCTAATCACACTGTGTGGTTGACCGTCTGTAAATAACTCGGAGGGGGACTGGGTGTGCTGAATGCCTTTGATCGTGGGTTAATCACATTGTCATGTCATTGATTCAGAGTTTTCCCCTCAACATCTTTCATCGCTTTTTACCGGCTGACAATGAAGGCAGCGACGGGGACTCCGGTCCCTCGAATCAGAGGTTTTCTGGAGCTCTGAAACACTACCGCTTTTGTCCACACGGGGTGCCGAAACACACAGGAAAGTTCCTCGTAGCGGCTTTTAATATCTGTACAAAAATCCTCACTAGGCTTCCTTCAACTCACAGAACTTACGCATCTGATTTTGAGTTGGTTTTCACATCTTCTCTCCAACTTCTCCTTCCAGGCCGATTCACGACTCCCGCGTTGCCCAACGGGGCCGCTTTATAAAAAAAAAAAAAAAAAAAAAAAGAGGTATTACGAAACAACGTGGCCTGCCAAAACAGAGGCTTTTAAAAAAATACTCAGATTGAAAACAATAGCTTTGCCTCGCCAACATTTCAGTCGTAATGAGACTTGGAAATCTAATTCATGGCTGCTGCTCAGTTAATAGCGTGTATAATGCCCAATATGGGCAAACTGGGAAACGTTTAATTGCAACAATAAAGACATTGTTAGGACATTGCTAATGCATCGCTTCATACTTCGCCGAGTAGCAATCTGAGATCCACTCAGGTCATGCAGATGTGGCCAAGTACCAGACGACGCTCATGACAATGTTGGTATTGTTTGGTTAATCGGGTTTGAAGCTAAATGTCAAAAAGAGACGATTTGTGGTAAAAACAGAATTAGACTAAACCGACACTTCAGAGGACGGCGGTAAACTCCAACCAAAAGTTTGCCCTTTTTAAGAACTCTTACGGCGCATCAAGTATATGTTGCGATACTCATCTAATGCGGTCCACACCTGAAGGAGTGTGGACTCAACTTGCCGAGTTCCTCACAACAGGAATTAACCGCGAAAAAGCCACGTGATTCCATGAAAAACAAAAAATTAGCCTGAATAAGTACTGCTGGCCAGGTCCACAAATCAATGTATCATGTGGTATTATTCAGAACTAAAAACGAAAACATACAACTCCACAGCTGTTTGAAAATTTGGGACGAATTCTTTCAAAAATTCTTTAATTTTTGGGGGTTTCTCTTGGATTCTTTAAAGCATAAAATGTGTTTTTAAACTGTGTGTCGAGTGCAGGTTTAAACTAGTCCCGTTATAGTCTGGCGGTGCTCACACTGGGAACGTTCACTGAACACCACATAACTGGGAAATATGAGTTCATCTCAGCCTGGAGGATATGGATTCTGACTCTGTGTGTGTGTTTGTGTGTAGGTGGGTTTGAGGGCTTGGATTGCTATTTTTGTGAGGACCAAATTTCGCTTTTGAACCAACATAGCGAGGACATTTCTGCATTGTGAGGCCAACTTCAAAGGATTGTCATTATAAAAACAAGGTACAAATGAAGCTCTGGGGTTAGCTTAGGATACGGTCAAGCTTTGATATTTAAAAATCAACTGTACAATATTTTAAAAAAGAAGATACTGGATAGGTCTTGGAAGTTGGGCAATAAAACGGAGATCCTAGCCTGAATACTCCATAGACCTATTCCTGCAGGAATGTATTATGCCAATGAGGGTCTTCACAAGTATAGAAAGACAACGTGTGTGTGTGTGTGTGTATGTGTGAGAAGCTTAAGGCACTGCAGTTTGGTAGATAAACCCCCCCCCCAACGCACCTATTTAGAACAGCTTGTCTCCCGGCTGCAGACAGTTTAGTCTGCAGCAGCTGAAGGCCACAGACGTATAGAGACGGGCCGACATTTTAAATCTAGTGGCACTCACTCCGATGGGAGGAAATCACCGTGAGCAGCATTAAAAAAAAAAAAAGCATGAGATGTCGATACCGGATTCAGTTCTTTAGAGAGCAACTAAAACTAGTTTAGACTTGAGTTTTTTTTCGGGGGGGGGGGGGGCTAAGGCATCTATAATTTTCCATAACCAGTGTAGCGTTACAAATCATATTTTTCTCTCTTTCCTGTGGATTTGAAATTAAGCCGTCTGCACGTTACAGAATCTGGCGAATATCAGCGCTGACGACCGATTATCTGGCGATAGCGACGCGCTTTGCTACGCTGCGCGACAGGCTAGTTAGCTAGCTAGCTAGCTTGCCATTTCCACCTTGCTACAGTTACAGAACTTTCAAAAGCACCAGATGAACTGTTGGGCTTGGTCTACGGCACTTTAACGTTAATAATTTACAGTTTTTACATGACCGGTTGCGTTTACATGCATGCGTTTGCTACCGATTAGCATTAGAGCTAGCTATGTGTACGCTAGTACCGATTAGTCTAATTGAAAGGGTAACGGCTACGCTAGATATTGTGTCAACCAGTCGAGGGCAGTCGCTGTGCATATTTATAACATTATATGTAGAGTTCAAATACTTAGCGCAAAAATAAATAAATACCCATGTACATTGGATTTCAGCTGAAAAGGGGGGTTTTGGGGTTTTAGTTGCTCTTTAACCGGTCCAGAGGGAATCAAACCCTCAACCCTGCCAGAGTCAGTGTCTTGCTGCTGACCTGCAAAGAGAAAATGATATCCTGGTCTGCCTGGTAACCAGCTCACACACATAATCCCAACCAAGCTAGCACAGCGCTGGCACGCGCACACACACACACACACACACACACACACACACACACACACACACACACACACACACACCCTCGGGTTGAATCTGCAGTCTGCTTGTTTTATTCAAATGGGGCACAAGCTGCCAGCACTGGAGGGCAGGAAGTCCAGTGGTGCAGTGTGAAGTTCAGCGTTAATGTTGTAAATCAACATTTAAACTCGAGACCTGCTCCTAGCTGAGATAGATTTAAAATCAGTGTAAAACAACCACACAAAACATCAGCTTTTCAGGAAGTAGGTAGGCGTTCACACTGCAAGCGAGTCGCTTTATCTTCTCATCTAATGTGGTACAGAGGGCTCCTGGACCTACTGCTGACACACCAGCAGTGAGTACATTATGATTACAGTTAAAATGCATTAAGAAATCAGTTTATCTTGATGTCAACCACGGCCGAAAAAAATATTAGCCAACTGACAGAACATTTCTTATGAACAATTTTTATAGTAAATTCAATATTTTTGGCATTTTTTCTACGACAGTAAATTCAATATTTCGGTGTTTTGAACTGTTGGTCCGATAAAATGAGCAATTTAAAAAGTTGTCAACCGATTCAAATAAAGAAAATAATGAGTAGATAAATCGATGCCGGCACCACAGCTTGGGCAAAGGGGGCGGGGAACTTTAAGGCATAGTGTGGTCACCCCCCCCCCCCCCCCCCAGCTGTGAGGATAGAGCACAGTTAAAGCATGCAACAACACCTCAGTGTGCACATCTACACACTGACATCTGGCTGCTGATTGAGACAACCTCCCTTACAGTGAGAACACATTCTTGTTTCACAATGAACAACATGTAAAAGACATTTCCTCATCACCGCCATTGGGACACGAGTGCTAGATGGGCTCACACACACACACACACACACACACACACACACACACACACACACACAGATTTAACATTGCTGCAGTGGAGTCGGCCGCACTGCAGAACTGCCAGGAAGAATCACAGCACTCTGCTTTGCTGCTTTGACACACACACACACACACACACACACACACACACACACACACACACACACACACACACACACACACACACAGTCTCACTCAATACAAGGTCACTGAGCTACTGGGTTAAACTACTGCTGAGGGGAGGAAGAGGAGCACGAAAGAGAAAGACAGCAAGACTGACAAGGTCGACTGCATCTGTATCCGGTGTACGCTGCACACGGTAAAAAAGGCACAGAAGAACCCGTGTCCTGGTCTGACCACGTCAAATAAGCTCCAGCTCGTGATTGTGCGACTGGATTCAGAAAAAAAGATGCCTTTTTTAACTGAGCTTTTAATCTGATGCCTCCAATCTTATATCTCCCCGATTTCAAGGTTCTCTGTGATATTCAGAGCTTTAATATAACTGCTGCAGCTAATAACGCCGTCCTGATCGGATGCAATCGTTGCGGAAGCGTAGCGCCCTTTAGCGTTAGCGCTGGTAACGCTAAAGGCGCTGGTGAAAACGTTAGCGGTGGTACAACCATTAGCGCTGGTGACACCGTTAGCGCTGGTGACACCGTTAGCGCTGGTGACCCCATTAGCGCTGGTGCAACCGTTAGCGCTGGTGCCACCGTTAGCGCTGGTGACACCGTTAGCGCTGGTGACATCGTTAGCGCTGGTGACATCGTTAGCGCTGTTGACACCGTTAGCGCTGGTGACACCGTTAGCGCTGTTAACACCGTTAGCGCTGGCGACACCGTTAGCCGACTGCCCTTAAAAAGGTCTAATCAAGAAGCAACGACCACAGTTGAAAGTTGACACTTCAGTGTTGAAGCGCCGCTACGTCGCCATTACAAGAATATTCTGTTGACGTTAATTGGAAAACTGCCTGCTTTACTCGAACCGGAAAGTTTTCCAAAATAACTTTTGCTCCGAGTGTCTGAGCTTAGCTTAGCATAAAAACAAGGGCAAACAGCTAGCCTGGCTCCATCCGAAGGAAACTAAATCTTCTCGTCACCACTTTCTTCACAAATCAGAGCACTAGATGCTTTTGAAAAACACACATATTTGCATGTTATTAGTTGATTGAAACGTGCACATTTCATTTTGCTGAAACTTCGGAAAAATTCACTTAAAGCTTGCACAACCAAATTGCAGGAAACTCAACTACCGATGACCGATTAGATACACGTTTTTCCTCATTCATGCTAGTTCAAAAATAATCAACACTCTCTCTTTTTGCATCTATTGTTTCAAACACCCAAAACACTGATGAAAACTTAAACAATCCCACAAAGAAACCTAAAAAAAAACATATTATAAAAAATAAAAGACATATTTTAGCTCCCATTTCATGACAGCGGTTAAAGAGTTGATTTTTTCCTCCGACACACGCACAGTGACGCCCAAACTAAATGCCTCACAGTATGAGAAAAGCAAAAATTTCCACTTCGGTGTTTCTGTCCTCGGCTGAAACGGTTCCTGCCAGAAACAGCATCTGCAGCGGGAACCAACGACAGCCTTTTTCAACACGAGAGAGCAACAGGAAAAGAGTCAGAGTCAGAGTCAGCGCTCGGCAGTAGAGCAAGATGAGAAGGAATAGACGAGCAATAACTGCTGAAAAACCTGCTCAGACACATTTACCCGTACATAGATATGACACACTCTTCACTTGTACAGGGTTATGGTGCTAATCACATAATGACAGAGCGGAGAATGAGCGACCGAGTCTGACTCAGCTAAAAAAAAACAAAAAACAAAAACATCGGAACGGCTCCAGTTCTAACAAGTCCTCGGCTAAGAAGGCCCAGCTTCACCTGCCGTGGAGAATCAAACTAAACCCAAACGCGTTCAAGAAACAAGTCCATTTCACAACATGCGGGACGCTTCACTCCTCATCTGTTCTGGCATGAATTTGGATTCATCCAACGCATACCTGCTCATTAGTGTCAATATATCTGCCACCTGAATTCATCTCATTGGGAGCAATTTAGGGTTAAATCGTCTCGCTCAAGAACTCTTGGACACGAGGAGCTGGGTGTCAAATGGTTAATGGCCGACGTTATAAAGTTACAGTCCCCAACTTCTGAGACTGTTTTCTCAGCTGGAGAAACATCCGAGCCAATAGAACCCGACGCTAAGTCCAGTTGGCCAGTTCAACGCGGGAACATCTGTTTCTTCAACATGTTTTGGGGCGGACCGTTTCTCGCCGAACGACACCTACACAAGCAATTACCGAAGTGGGCGAGATTATTCCTCGTTCACTTTCCATCCACACATTTTTTTTTTTCCTTCCAAAACCCAGACGGAGGATTTGAGCCGGCGGTTCACAAGTCAGCCACACTCGATGCTCGTGCAGGGTATTTGTGTCGTCAATTTCCCCCACGGTGAAACGGCGAACTGCGTACGGTGGCGGTGGAGGTCCGCGCCGTGAACCGCAGCTGATCCAGTCACGCGCTCTCTCTGCGCGCAGACGGCGCTATTTAGATTCACACTGAGACGAACGTCTGCAGACAGACAAGGAGGCTCGCATACTTTCCATCTCCACTGGATATAGGAGGTGGCTGTGGTTTTGGACCACGTGTGTTTTTTCACGTATGGAAGAGCCAGCGCAGAAAAACAGTAGCCGTTCCAGGCCTACACCAAGCCATAACATTAACACACACACACACCCAACCACACACACACACACACACACAGGTTCGATGCCCGGGCTTTTCTCTCTCTTTTAGTAGGAGCAATGGAAAACAGTATCAACAGTTTCTCCGAGCCAACGCACACCCACACACCCACACACACACACACACACACACACACACACACACACACAAGTTACTGTGTCAACAGTTACGTCAAACAGGGCCAACCGACAAACCCCAAACACACTGTGGCTGTGTACACACACACTTTATTATAACATCTCCTTCAAACATCAACCGACACACACACACACACACACACACTCCCTCAGCGTATAATTAGCGCTGCTTCTGCGACTCGTTTTACCGCTCTGTACCAGGATGTAGAGCTAGCAAGCTAACCGACGGCTAACGTTGCGTTCTTGTTTGGGTGTGTCCATGTTTGGCTTTGGATAAGTTTTTTATCAACTCGTTATGTGTTTTTGAGAACTAAGGAGGCATCATTTCTGAGGCTGATATTGAGAGTTGAGTTGACAGTATTCATTTATTAACATAAACACGGTATAAACAATAAATCCCATGTATTTCAACGCAACCGTCGCTAACATTAGCTAGTATGTTGTTCACAATGTAGCTTCATCAGGGACATGTTCTGTAGTCCCTGTGTGGAAAGAACGAGAAGCGTCACGTTTTCTGACATTTTGCCATCGAATTGGTACCGAAGTATCAGTTCTCGTGAATCAATAAAGGTTTCCTGAATTTTGAAACTTAAAAAAAAAGGTAGGGTTGGTAACTCTTTTCCAATGGAAGTAGCTAGCAGCACTAGCACCGACATGCCAGGATGTAATGAGCATTCACATTGCCTTTAAGTAACAGATTAGTTTTCTTCCAAAAGCAGACCGTTTCATGGAAAGTCCGAACTTTTAATAGCGAAAGAAACAGCCTCCGTTCAACACAGTCAAAACGACAGTCCTGATTCCCAGCCTGCCCCTGGGTCTCCACGAGGGTCGAGAGAGAGAGAGAGACAGAAAGAGAGAGAGACACAGAGACAGAGATAGAGACACAGAGACACACAGAAAGAGAGAGAGAGACACACAGAAGGAGAGAGAGACAGAGAGAGAGACACAGAGACAGAGAGAGAGACACACACACACAGAGACAGAGATAGAGACACAGAGACACACAGAAAGAGAGAGAGAGACACACAGAAAGAGAGACAGAGAGAGAGAGACAGAGAGACACAGAGACAGAGAGAGACAGAGACACACACACACACACACACACAGAAAGAGCGAGAGAGAGACAGAGACACAGAAAGAGAGAGACACAGAAAGAGAGAGAGAGAGACACAGAAGAGAGACACAGAAAGAGAGAGACACACACAGAAAGAGAGACACAGGAAGAGAGAGAGAGAGAGAGAGAGAGAGAGAGAGAGAAAAAAAAACACGAAGGGGGAAAAATAAAAGAATTAGAGAAAAAAAATCAAACAGAAAAAAAAAAAATTGAGATTACATTTTTCCAAGAACGAGGCTGTGCAGAAAGCAGCCAGAATGACTCTACATCTGTGTGGAATTAAGCGGAGACAGAGACACACAGAGCTGCTTGTTGGTGGAAAAAAAAACGCTATTCAAACATTTTCTTCAAGCTGCAGATTGAAGAGAGTCCGAACTAAACCCCGTCCAAAGCTCCCGAAGCCTCAGAAGATCCACGCAGACAGTTCCCTCTCTGCAAACAAGTCACTGAAAGGAAAGTGTGAAAACAAAGCTGAAGCCATCCCCGGTATATTTAGAAGCATTATTGTCTCAATGCAGAATCGTTAAACTCACTCCTGCTGTATTTGGGCATATTTCTCAAAGTAAAGCAGTGAACGTTTGAGTGACCTAACAAAGTGACGTCTGCACCGACCAGCGGAACAATCCTTTTTTCCCCCCACAATCCCTTGTTCTCTTTTGACGTCACAACGTCACTTTAATTAAGAGGAACGTCCATCAGACCGACATCAGCTTCCTGAACTGGGTCCCTGACCTCGGAGGGATGTGTAAGCTGTTCCCTGTTGCACATGGAAATCAAACCACAGAGGCAGTGAAACACAGAATTTCTTTAATTTTTAAGATACTGCACGAGTCCATGGGTCCATTGTGTTTAGTTTACAGAGCAGTTAACTCAGGGGGAGACCGGAGTACGGTTACCTCATCTGAACACTCCATTAAAACTGTGTGCGTGTGTGTGTGTGTGTGGGTGTGTGTGTGTCACACGCAGCTGAGTCATTGCATTCAGCTGCCAGTCGCCTGTTTCAACAACAAACAGCAGAAAAAAAAAACATTTATTGTTATGAGTGCGCACACACACACACACACACACACACACACACACACACACACACACACACACACACACACACACACACACACACACACACAGCTGGTATCACAGCTGCACAGTCAGGTTGTGTGTGTGTGAAATAATACCGTGTGATCTTTAAAATGCCCTTAAATGCGTTTAAACAATGGTCATCGCTTTACGTTACTGCGCGACTAAACTGAACTCCGCTCCACAGGCGTCCCGATCGACGGATCCTCTGGCCTCCCCTTCAAAATCGATCTTGTGTGTGTGAAGACATCTGGTCACGCCACACGCTACTGTGTAATAAGGCCCGTTTAAGAAGCAGCCGTGCACATCATTGCTCCACGCGGAGGGAGGGTCTTGCGTATCCACGGTGTGAAGGAGTTGTCGGTTCCGCCATTGCGCTCCTCTGTTCAAGTGGACTGCTTTTGGAATGCATTTAAAAATCAATGCAAAATTGCAACGCAAATGTTATGCAAAAAAGCAGCTGTGATGTCGGTGATCATATCAGTATCGACAGACAAACGCAGGTTCTGTTTTACCCTCACGGAGATGGGATTTGTTTTAGCTAGGTGGACCTAATAACTGGTAACGGAGTGTGTTGGTCCAACAGACACAAGCCATGAATGAAGAACACACTCTACACGCACACACACACACACACACACACACACACACACACACACACACAGAGACGCCATCTCCGGTTTCCTGCTCCAGCCCTGATGCCGTTTAATGTGCGAGTGTCTCTGCAGATTCAGCGCTGACGCAGCAAAACGGACTGCACTATAAACTACTACACGGGAGTGCTGCTGCGTTACACTACACACCACCAGCTGCAAGCCACGGCACTATAGTGCCGTCAAGTTCACATTCAGGAATCCAATTTAAAAAAAAATAAAAAAGGTAATGGACATGAGAAATAGAATCCATTTCACATCTACTGTCTCACAGCGAACTGAATTAAAGTGACGTATTTGTGTTTGAGCTTTGTTGAGGAGAAGGCCAAACGTCATCAACAACGTGCGTGACCGTCGGCAACCGAAGCGACAAGCTAGTGAGCTTCAAACATAGGAATTTAAACCCGTTACCGGCGACAACGCGTCTGGTTGTTGCCGGGGTTCGGTCACGACCGCGTCAGAAGCAACGGGTGTTTCAGTTCGACGGGCGACCGTGCTAACTGGTGACTTTCAGACGAATTATTAAATCGACGAAAGAAATCGTAGAAAACTAGGAACAAGAAAGTCAGATTAGCCGAGTAAGAGAGGGAGGGGGGGGGCAGGTTTAACGGTCACTTGTTAAACCTGAAAACACCTGGTTTGCAGCGGCCATTTTGAAACTCAATGAAGTCAAACCGCTGAGTCTGCGTCTGACATTGATGTTGAAGAACTGGAAAAGGGTCCATTTATTGTTTTGACGATGCTACGATAACGCAACGTTCACGAGAAAATAAAAAGAGACAGAATAAGAAACCGAGGCCTGGCTTGTCCCTCTGTAGCAGCTCCTTCACACCCTGTCTCTCCGTCTGTCTCACCCCTTGGGACCAGGAGGAATTTCCTGAGAGCAGGACGGATGACTTTTCCATACACTTGGCGAGAGAGAGAGAGAGAGAGAGAGAGAGAGAGAGAGAGAGAGAGAGAGAGAGAAGAAGAAGAAAAACAACAGCTTCAGATGGTGACCCGGTTTGGCCCCGTCTCTCGTAGCCACCAGAGAGAACATTCTGACAAACGGCACCGGAGCAGCTGATCCAGATGTAACCAGAACATCCAGTCTGATGTTTACAAGACGGCTGCGGAGCGGCCAGAGGAAGCGCACAAGAACCGAAACACGTGGGCCTGGAAACGCACATGAACAATTTACCACAACAGCCATGTACTTAAAACAATTTCTTTTTGATGACATCTACAGAGTTCTTCACTTGATGGTGCTGCTGGAGGAAAAGAAGAAGCAGACTATTGACTCTAACTTTCACCCTCTTGCTCATATATGTGTATTTGATTATCGTGCATTCTGCAAAATGAGACCGGATGCACCGGGACATCCTGGTATTTGGTGGCACACGGTGTTATCGGGACCAGTGTTTCAGTCAAGACCAGCTATAAACAGAGACCAAGTCAGGACCGGGACCCGAGCGTATATATCGAGACCCGAGACAAGTCAAGACCGGGACCAACCAGCGCCGGTCCCACAAAAAATAAAATCCAGAGTCCTCTTTGTCCGAGACCAAGACCAGACGGAGCAAATACACGGGGTTGAACCAAGATCGATGTCGAGTCCTACAGCGCTGACCGGGACAAACTGAATCATTTTAGATTTGTTGAGTTTAATTGTCCGTCACGTTCCAAAGTCACAGTTGATTGACGTTAATTGGCTCCAGTCTTGTACCATTTCCTGTTTGTGACAAACAGGAAATGGTACAAGATGTCTTTTTTTTTTACTGTACTAGTATATATATATATATATATATATATATAAAAAAAAACATAGTACACAGCAAATACAATAAGTGTGTCTGGACCTTGTGCACAGCAAATGAATATCAACAGCAAATATGCATGAATTAGTTTTAAGTGTCAATTTCAAGAGAGAAAAGAGCAATTACCCAAATTCTTATCCAATAATAACACAGTTATTAAAAACTTCTCCAGTCAAGTTATACCTGCATTTGATCCTTTATGTACAACAGATCTAGAAAATAACTAACTATCTTTTATGGTTTTTGTCCCGCAAGCCAATCGCCCACAAGCGTCCTTCGATTTAATGCCACATGTGACCTACGACCCTGAAAGTAACCAATTACAAAAACCACAATGCTTAATTGTCATCTTCACAGATCAGTTTCAGACTCTATCGGGAATACGTTGGCGATAATCAATGAACGGCGACTGAGAAAACCGACCTGAGAAGTTCGTCTCTATTTTGTCGACTAATGGACCGCGAGACGGCGGCGCTCGAAAAACTCAAAAAGAGAAAATCCACAGGCGTCACTCCGCTCGACCGACAGACGGGTCACCGGATCCAGCACCGGCCGCCAGTAGACCAGGACCCCGCGGGTCTCCGCGGGTCTCCGCTGACAGTCAGAGCGCGGCCTTTAGTTGAAGTAGGGCACTGAGGATTCTTTATACTCCAGTTAACCCTCAAACACTCCAGGGAGATGCTGAATCCCGGTCCCCCCCGCTTCGCATCACGCACGATTGGACGTCTCTCCGTCTGTCCGAATGATTACACACTACCGCCGTGACGGGCCGGCTCGCATCTTTATAGCGCCGGGACACAATTCCCCCCCCCCCCCCCCACCCACCGCCAGTGATGGTTCAGACGAAGGGATGTCGTTTGAAAATGGTTTTTGTTTTTGGACAGAAATGATTTCCTGCTGCATGTTGGGATTTGAATCAATACCAATGCAGGAACGTGAACTCATTTAAAAAAAAAAAAAGTCTTGGCCAAATTGAAGGCATTTAACCGTCTATTCCTCATTGACTATGGTCTCCTTTAACGGGACCGAAGATCCTTAAAATGTCTCCAATCAGACTTTCTGAATTTAAGGCGACGACATTTATAATAGAGCCGCGTTAACTCTCTCGATGGTCGTCTGTAGAAAGCTGGAGAACATCAGAGGCTGAACCATACGAGCATTAATTTGCGGCGGGCGTCCATGTTCTCCCGAGCAGACGCACTTAAGACGAATATAGATCCGTATTTGGGAATACCGACCCCGGGAATTATCGATTTCCGACTTGCAACGGATCGCTTTACGTCTCTGGTTCCTGGCTTTGAGAGACAGGAGCTCACGTTCACACGACAGCCTGGTGAGGGAACGTTCCCCCCCGGCCATGGACGTTTGGGTGGCGTTCTCCTTTAAGATGTCCGATGTCGGAAAATATGCTCGCATTTGTGAAAAGTAGACAAGTCAGTGACACGTAGATATCCAAAGTTAGGATCCTGTAGCGTATTTGGCACCAGTGGTTTGAACAATATCCCTGAATCAACCACAGAATCCATAATAAGAGAGATTATGACACCAAGACTTTTTGCCAAATTTGCCATCATCCGACAACAAAACTATACTGGAGGGGTCAAACCTCCAGGAACGCTTTGAGTTCTGCAGAACAACGTTATTGTTTGTTGACCTCCTCAGACTCTTTCCCTTCTCCAGGAACCTTGGAAGCAGGTGAAGCAGGTGAAGCAGTGCCGGAAACCTCCGTCTTCAGACAGGACTTCCTGGTTTTTTCTCATTTCATCCGTCTCACCTGCACAGCGGTGCAGTCAGCGGGTGAAGTAATGTGCTTATTCGTCTTATACTTGAAGGGATCTATAGCGGGACCGACGTGCACCGAGGTGCGGAATTTATAATCCCGCTTTGAATCTCTAATTATACTTTATTGGAACACATTTCCTCGCGTTGTCCAAAAGCATCGTGGGCTACATCATCGCCGAGTTCAACGCATCCATTTCCAGACCCGTTTATTAAAAGTGATCAAACACTCAAGTGCGGGAGGCTGATCGTAACATTTCTACCAATAACCAATACCAGCAGGACGTCCAGACGGTGAGACAGGCTCTATTAGCTGGAGGACAAGATGGTGAGACAGGTTTGACCCGCAGATGGCAGGCTTGCATGTCTGATGATGCTGCATTTTAAATGTCTTTTAAAATGGGACTTGGGGCAAAAACCCCTGAGCAGGCTATAAAATACATTAATTTATATCTAATAAGCTAAATTATATACATTTTTTTTTTTTAAGTGTGGCAGCTGCGAGGGGGGGGGGGGACACGCCCCGTGGCTGAGTTAACGCTGTGTGAATGCCACGCCTTGCTGGCTGGCTGGGTGGGTGTCAGGCTCAGCACGCCTGGCCTTCCGAAAGCTGCAGAAACCAAAACGCCAGATACTCCGGCTGGGAGAGGAGCGCTGTCAGCCGGCTGCGAACCTGCGCATCCATCCAAGGAGGAGGAGGAAGAGGAGGAGGAGGAGGGGGGGGTTGGGGTGGGGGGGTGCGGGAGGAGTCTGCGCTCTGCAGGGCCCTGCGGCGTTTAATACAGCGGCGGAAGAAATACATAAAAAAAACACACATATGCACAACGAATAACGAACACATATACGTGCGCACATGCAGTTGCCCGATGAAATGCATGAGCCGGCTGATGCGAATGAAAGCCCATTTTTTCTTCTGTGAGGATAGTCGTTTTCTCTGTCACCACCACCACCACCACCCGTTCCTTTCTCTGCATACACATGCAGCCACTAACGGGGATTAATTGGCTTTTTTTTTTTTTTTTTTCCTCCCCCCCCCCCCCACCCCCAAGCGGATGTTAATTAAAAGGATCTGCTCACACAATAAAAGGTCCAAAAATGTCGCGGTTCGTATATAAATATATAATTTAACCCAGCGAGGTAGAAGAGAAAGCAGGGTGAACGTGTGTTGGGATAAGAGATGCGTTGAGGTGAATTGGGGCTACTTACTGTGCGGATCCAGGGGGAGGTTTCTGGGAGAAAAGCCGCAGCCGCCAGCGGGGAGAGAGACGACCAGTGTCCGGTAGGAAACCCCCGCGGTGTGACGGTCGAGCCTTCGTCGGGGATTTCTGCCGGTTTAGTCCCGGGTTTTTCCACCGACTCCCCTTTCCCCAGATATCCCAGATTTCCCCCTGCTGCCACACTGAATCCCAACACCGCTACCGCGAGCGTCAAGGTAGAGGAAAGCGAAACGGACCACTTCCGGGAGGGACTTTCACAATAAAGTC